>NW_026691539.1:0-81053 GCF_020826845.1 Diceros bicornis minor
CCAAGCGAGAGACCAGGGGAGTCATCTTAGAATTCTTTTCCCTTACCACCCATTCCAATAAGTCCTGTCAATTTAACATGAAAAACACTAACCACATCAGGGCATCAGCTCTCACCTACAAGACTGGAACAGTCTTCGTATGGACTGCCCACCTCTAGACTCTCCTGTCTCCAGCCTACCCTCTATGCTGCCAGAGTTTTTTTTCCTAAAATACAAATGTGGCTGCATCTTAATCTTGCCTGATTCTCCCAGTGATTCCCATAGCGGGTGTAAACCAATGAGCCTGGACCCATCCTAGTCTCCTGTCCCACCACGATATTGTTCAGGTCCACCCCATCTCGTCTAAGTTCCTGGAAAACGCTCTCATCTCTCAATGTCTTTGCACACTGCTTCCTCTCTATCAACACCCACTTCCTGAAATCTTAGTAATTTTCCAGGGTCAGACTCAGATCAAATGTCGTTCATTTTATAACGCTTTGTACTCATCTCCTAAGAAATTAATTGCTCTTCCTTCTGCATTTCCACACAATTTTGCTTATTCACTTGTAGCACTTCCATGGTTTTATAATTAATTTGTCATTCTAACCCAGCTACACTGTGCACTCTTCAAAAGGTAAGGACTGTGCCTTACTCACTCCTGGAGGCACTCAATTATACTTCTGTGATAAACATTACCTTTGTCTTTTTCTCCCAGAGCTTCAGCAGATGATAAGAATATGAGATAGGTTTTTACTGTTACTAATAGTAAAAGTCACTTAAAAAATAATAGTTCCCCAACACATGCAAAGCATCATTTGTAACAGCAAAAAACTGTGAACAATTTAAAAGCCCACTATGTACATGCTATATCATGGATGAACCTCAAAAACATTCTAAGTGAAAGCCAGTCATGAAAGACCACAAAAGATTCCATTTATATGATCCAGAATAAACAAACCAATAGAGACAGAAATAGATTAGCTTTAATCTGAGGGTAGAGGAAGTGGAAGGGAGATAGGAAGTAACCACAAGTGGGTACAACATTTCTTTTGGGAGTGATGTAAATGTCCTAAAATTAGATAATAGTGATTGTTGTACAACTCTGTATATATACTAAAAACCACTGAATTGTACGCTTTAAATGGGTGAACTTTATGGTATATAAATTATATCTCAATAAAGCTATTAAAAATAGATAAATAAACGGTCAACTTAATTAGGAAAAAAAAGAGCCCAAAGAATGCATTAATAAACTGTGATATGTCCATATAGTAGAATATCAAATAGAAGTGAGATTCAAAGAAATAGAGCTGGATGGTCACAAATATATTGCTAAGACAAAAAAGCAAGCTGCAGAAGAATACATACAGTATACCACTTATTCAAAGTTATCAAACAGATAAAACAATATTAGGTATTGTTCAGGGATGAATACATATGCAATGAAAGCAAAATTAGAAAAGCAAAGGAATGATAAACACCAATTTCAGGACAGTGGTTATCTTTGAGAGAGAGGGAAAGGAATGAGATTGAGCTTCAGTTTGGATTTACAATTGGGAAAAAAGGATATCAAAAGAGATTTAAGGGCAGAATAGGGAAGAAGCTATCAGACAGTGTTCCATACTCCGTGCTATGAATCAGGAAAGAGGGGTTCAATCAGAAGCAGTGAATGGGATAACTGGTAAGGAAAACAGGAGGTCAATTTTTGGGGGGTCTATTGAAAAAGATAATCTGATGACCCCCAAACATAACAAAACAAATTCTATGAAGGCAGGAGGCTCTCTGCCTATCCAACTAACCTCTACACTCCAAAGTCCACATTTTCCTCTCTCCTGCACCAAATAGACACCAGACTCAGGAGAATCCACACCCACTTTATTTATGCTCCCCAGGAAGCCACATAGTTAGTATTTTAGACTTGTTGGCCATATGACCTTAGTTGCAACAACTCATATCTGCCTTTGTAGAGTGAAAGCAACCATAAAGAATACAGACATGAATGGGTATGGCTGTGTTTCAGTAAAACTTTATTTACAAAAACTGTACACTGGCTTGCTAACCTCGGCCCTAGCGCCTAGCACACCACTAGGCATACTGTAGCTCTTCAACGGATGTTGCGTATAGCTACATGAGAATTTCTACTTCCACTCCCTAGAAAGTATAGCACGGGGAAGGGTGCATGGGGAGGTCCTAACTTTGAGAAAAGAGCTCCAGGCATTCCCAATAAGAAAACTGAACATACTTTCCTCTCAGGAGTTACTGTAGATATAGTCAACACATTAATTACGTAAACTTAGAGTTTCTTTCTTCAAGAGAAGATTTTGATGCTCACCAAAGGAACTCACTCCTCAAGAGCCTTGCCAAACACAAGCCAACGTGTCTCCTGCTGCATTAAAGAGATCCTCAATCAAAGGGCAGCTAAAAGGAGAGCCACTCTGAACCCTAAAAACAATTCATTTCAAAGAACTTTTCACTATCTCTTGGATTTACCAGATGATAAACTGAGCACACACTGCAGCCTTCCCTTTTTACTCCAAGACCACATGAAAGACTAAAAACAAACAAATAATCACAACTGCATAACTGTACTGGAATACCAGAAGAACCCTCTGCGGCTGAGAAACCATGAGGGATGCCTGAAATGTGGAAAACTAGATCTGACAAGATGGAGCACACAGCCTAAAACAGGCAGAGAGGAGTTCGGCAGCCGAGCAGTGGGAGAACACAAGAAGGCTCCAGGCCCAGACAGGGGGCTCAAGGGATAGTCTCTGGATGATCCATCACCACCAGCAGCAGGAAGAGCCAGGTGGGTCAACCCCTGCACTCTCCTCTCACCCCCTCAGGCCCCACGTGCAGCAGGCAACTGGAGACAGGATTCCCAGAAAACACGGGCGCTTGAGCAGGAAAAGCAGCGCAGTACGCTGGCTCTCTAGCAGTTCCCCAGAGCAACAGGGCGCACATCTGCCCAGAGGGCTGGCCGTCCAGCAGTTCCGCCAAGCAGCAATCCCACTTCTCCTCCACTTCACGGAAAAAGGGAGGGATCTATTTATCCCTAATAGGCAGTTGGGAAATTATCCTATTTGTACACAAAGATGCCAAGGAATCAAGATAAAGAAGATATTTAAGGGCCGGCCCCATGGCTCAGCGGTTAAGTGCGCGCGCTCCACTACCGGCGGCCCGGGTTCGGATCCCGGGCGAGCACCAACGCACCGCTTCTCCGGCCACGCTGAGGCCACGTCCCACATACAGCAACTAGAAGGATGTACAACTATGACATACAACTATCTACTGGGGCTTTGGGGAAAAAAAAAAAAAGGAGGAGGATTGGCAATAGATGTTAGCTCAGAGCCGGTCTTCCTCAGCAAAAACAGGAGGATTAGCACGGATGTCAGCTCAGGGCTGACCTTCCTCACAAAAAAATAAATAAATAAAACTGTTTAAAAAAAAAAGAAGATACTTAAAGAATTAAAGATGGTACAAACATGCAAATAGTGAGTCTGTATAAAAATACACTCCACAGGTTTTGAAATAAACCCCCAAAATGAGTTTCCCACCACCTTACTCTTCCAATCTTATAATAAGGCTTCCGGCTCCTCAAACGTAAAGCTGAAGCCACTCCTGTCAGTGACAGCTAAGCGTACGCATTTTTGTGTGAGCCTGCACAGTATTTAACAGCAGCATTAGAAAATCCTGAATCACGCCTGAGGTTCCACTGTAACACTGAGTTCTCACTACTGGAAGTCAGATGCCAAACTACAGCATTTGGTTTTAGATTTCCCTTAAAGCAGCTTGGAACTCAAGAACTGCAGAACATGGGTGATATTTTGGGGAGAAATGGTCAAAAGGCTAAGGAAAATTTCAAATTGCAGTATTTTGGTTAAAAATTCAGGCCATAAATTCCGATACAGTTGCCAAATAGAAAATTTTAACATTTTTAGAGATTAGTATTTTTTCAAGTAGTATGTATCTTAGGTCCTCATTTTTATACCGTGTTAGTCAACAAGGACTATTAATTATCACTCACATTTACAAAGCACTTAAAATGTGATAGGCACTGTTCTAAGGGATTCTACTCATGGATTATTCCCCTCTCTCCTCACAAGAACCCTGTGAGGTACAGAGTAGCCCACTTATAAATGAGAACACAAATGCTGAGAGGGGTTAAGTGGCTTCTCCAAAGTCACACTACTGCCAAGGGACCCAGCAGTATGAATCAGAGCTGGGATCTTAACCAGTATGTTAGACTGACTGATTATAATTTCACTAGATTCAACATGAATTTATTGAACATTTATAACGTGCATCAAGGACTACAGCCAGTGCTACAGAGGACACAAAACATGTAAAACGTGTGAAATTGATCCTCGCTCTCTAAGACACAAGATAACACTGGAGAGATCGACTTCCAGCATGACAGTGTGAGTAGCTCTGCTCACCTGCTTCTCGGGGAAACTAGTGAATTTTTTTTAAAATAACACCATTTAAAGCCCTTGGAAACAGTCCTAGAGGAAGACAGCAATCTAGTCACAAAAACCTAAGAAAATTCAGCATTGACAATACAACAGAGCATGGAAAAGTTTCAACCTAAAGACACTCCCAAGAACAGTGCAAGTTGTGGTGAAAAGCAAGTGGGAAGAGAATCCTGGATCTAATGAAGATACAGCCCAGACTATAGGCCAGCTAGTTTGTAGGAGAGAACCAGGGAATGAGACAGCTGGGAAGAGCCCTCTTGGGGTTCGGACAAGTACCAAACATTAACCTCAGAAACTAATCCCCGGCAGGAGCCACTATTTGACTGGATTAGTCTGTAGAGGAATTCATGCCCCAGGGCACTGCTGAGAACAACACAGCAATGGGCCACAATTAGTGGAGGTTAACTGCTGGGTGTAATGAGGGCAAGAGTGGGAGAGAGTCCTACCTGTACCTGTCATCCTAGGGTGGCTCTGGGCATGCCCCAAACTGCACCACCCAGAGAAGCAATATCAGAGATCTAACACAGTGAGGAAGAAATACATCTCACTAAAATAATCCAGCTGGTATATAAACAAATAACAGTAACAAGCCCTGAAAGAGTCTGGGGGTGGGGGGCCAATACCCAGAGTTGCTACAATATGTTATCTAAAATGTCTTATTTACAGCAAAAAACTACCAGGCATGTAGAAAAACAGAAAAGTATGACCCACACACTGGGTAAAAGGCAGGCAACAGAAACTGCCTGTGAGAGCATCCAGATGTTAGATTTAACAGAACAGAGTTTAAAGCAGCTATTATAAGTATGTTCATAGAACTAAAGAGATGTACGTTAAAGAAGTAAAAGAAGTTATGATGACAATTTATATCAAATAGAGAATATCAACAAAGATAAAAATTACAAAAAAGAAACAAGTGGAAATTCTGGAGTTGAAAACTACAATAACTGAAATCAAAAATTCAACTAGAGGGGCTTGAAAGTACATTTGAATTGGCGAAAGAATTAGCAAACTTAGATACATTAATAGAATTTATGCAAGGTGAAGAGCAGAGAGAAATAAGAATGAAGAAAAATAAACAGAGCCTGATAGAAATACGGGACCAATTAAATGCACGAACATACACAGAACTGGAGTACTGAAAAGAGAGGAGAGAAAGGAGCAGAAAAAATATTCAAGGAAATAATAACCCCACACTTACCAAATTTATTAAAAAACAATAACTTACACATGCAGGAAGCTCTAAGAACTCCAAGTAAGATAAACACAAAGAGACCCACAAACAGACACATCAGAGTAAAAAATGCTGGAGGTAAAAGACAAGGAGAAAAATGTTTAAAAGAATCAAGAGGAAAAATGATGAGTCACTTACAAGGAAACCCAATAAGACTGACAGCTGGCTTCCAGGAGAAACAAAGGAGGCCAGAAGGCAGTGGGATAGCACATAGAAAGTGCTGAAGGAAAAAACTGTTAACTAAGAATTCTATATTCAGGAAAGGTACTGTTCAAAAATGAAGAAAAAATAAAGACTTTGCCAGATAAACAAAAATTGAGAGAGAATTCATTGCTAGTAGACCTGATTTACAAGAAATACTAAAGAAAGTTCTTCAGGCTGAAAACAAGTGACCCCAGTAAAGGTAATTATACATATTTTTTATCCTTTCTATTCTTAACTGATTTAAAAACCAATTGTATAAAATAATATCACACAACGTATCATGGCTTCAAATGCACAATTTAATATAAGTGTAATATATGTCCTATAACAGCCCAAAAGGAGGTGGATGGAAGCAAAGTTGCAATGAGCTAAGGAAATGACTGCAGATGGTAAAATGATAATTATAACAATGCAATGTTGAGTTTGTAACATTAACAGATATAATACATATAACAACAATACCAAAAAAAAGGGAAAATGGGAATCAAGCTGCATAGCAGTACAGGTTCTGCATATTACCCAAACTCAGCTAGTACAGATCTAAAGCTGATGAGACGTGTATAGTAAACCCCAGAGCAATGACTTAAAAAAATTCCAAAAAAAAAAAAAACTAAAAAACAGATCACTAATGAAATTAAAATGCTACATTAGAAAATACATATAGAAAACAAAAACTAAAATGGCAGATGTAAATCCAACTATATCAGTAACATTAAATATGAATAGATTGAACAATCAAAAGGGAAAGATTGTTAGATGGGATTTAAAAAAAACACGATCCAACTATATGTTGTCTACAGGAGACACACGAGAGTCACAGAGACAAAAACACTGAAAGTAAATGGATGGGGAAGAATATCATGCAAACAGCAACCACAAGAAAGCTGGAGTGGCTGCACTAACATCAGACAAAATAGACTTTAAAACAAGAATACTAGAGAGAGTGACATTTTATAATGATGAAATGGTCAATAGTTCAAGACATAACAATTAAAAACATATATGCATCTATTAATGGAGCATTGAAATACATGAACCTTTTAATAGAAATGAAAACAGACAATTCAACAATAGTTGGAGACTTCAATACCCCACTTTCAATAATGTATAGAACAATTAGACAGAAGATCAACACGGAAATAGACGACTTGAACAACACTACAAACCAACCAGATCTAACAGACTTCTACAGAGCACTCCATCCAACAACAGAAGATACATTCTCAAGTACATAGGGAACATACTCCAGAACAGATCAAATGTTGGGCTATAGAACAAACCCCAATAAATTTAAAAGCATAAAAATAATACAAAGTATGTTCTCCAACCATAATAAAATAAAATTAGAAATCAATAGTAGGAATAAATTTGGCAAATTCATAAATATGTGGGAATTAAACAACACATTCATGAATAACCAATGAGTCAAAGAAGAAATCTAAAGGGAAATCAGAAAACGCTGGTTCTTTGAAGAGATCAACACAATTGACAAACCTCTGTCCAGTCTGACCAAGAAAAAGAGAGAAGATTCAAATTACTTGAATCAAAAACAAAAGAGAGAAAACAACACTAAGATATCACCTCACGCCCGTTAGGATGGCTATAATCACCAAGCCAAAAAACAACAAACACTGGAGAGGATGTGGAGAAACAGGAACCCTCATACACAGCTGGTGGGAATGCCAACTGGTGCAGCCTCTATGGAAAACGGTATGGAGATTCCTCAAAGAATTAAAAATAGAGATGCCCTATGATCCAGCTATCCCACTACTGGGAATCTATCCAACGAACCTGAAATCAACAATCCAAAGGGCCTTATGCACCCCTATGTTCATTGCAGCATTATTCACCATAGCCAAGAAGTGGAAGCAACCTAAGTGTCCCTCGACTGATGACTGGATCAAGAAAAGGTGGTATATATATACAATGGAATACTACTCAGCCATAAAAAAGACAAAATCGTCCCATTTGCAACAACATGGATGGGCCTGGAGGGTATTATGTTAAATGAAGGAAGCCAGAAAGAGAAAGACAAACACTGTATGATCTCACTCATATGTGGAATATAAACCAACACATGGACAGAGAAAACTGTATTGTGGTTACCAGGGGCAATGGGGGTGGGGGGTGGGCACAAGGGGTGAAGGGAGACATATATATGGTGATGGACAAACAAAAACGTACAACCCAAAATTTCACAATGTTAAAAACTATTAAAACATCAATAAAAAAAAAGACAAAACTGGAAGAAAAAAAAAAAGAGAGGACAAGATTACCAACCTTACAGAAACAAAAAGGATTATAAACAAATACTATGAATAATAGTACACAAATTAGATAACTTAGATGAAATACACAAATGACTAGAAAAACACAAACTACAAAAATGACTCAAGATAATCTGAATAAACCTATAATAAGTGAAGAGATTGAATTAGTAATCCACAAACTATGCACAAAGAAAAGCCCAGGCCTAAATGGTTTCACCGCTGAAATCTACCAAACACTCAAGGAAGAATTAACACCAATTCTTCCAAAAAAAAAAAAAAAAAAAAGAGGAAGAAACACTTTCCAACACATTTTATGGGACTAATATTACCCCGATACCAAAATCAGACAAAGATGTCACAAGAAAGCAAAACTACAGGGGCCAGCCTGGTGGCGTAGAGATTAAGTTTGCACGCTCCACTGTGGCGGCCCAGGGTTCACACGTTTGGATCCCGGGTATGGACTGATGTACCGCTTGTCAAGCCATGCTATGGCGGTGTCCCATATGAAAAAAAATAAATAGAGGAAGATGGGCACGGATGTTACCCCAGGGCCAATCTTCCTCGGCAAGGAGAGGAAGATTGGCAACGGATGTTAGCTCAGGGCTAATCTTCCTCACCAAAAAAAAAAAAAGAAGAAAGAAACCAAAACTACAGACTAATATCTCTTACGAACATGGATGTAAAAGTCCTCAACAAAATACTAGCAAACTGAATCTAGCAATATATAAAAAGAATTATACACCATGACCAAGTGGGATTTATCCTAGGGATGCAAAGTTGGTTTAACATCCAAAAATAATTAATGTAATACATCAGACAAATAGAATGAAAAACAAAAAATCATAAGACCATCTCAGCAGATGTAGGAAAAAGCATTTGACAAAATCCAACACGCTTTCATGATTTAAAAAAAAACTCAATAATCTAGGAACAGAAGGGAAGTTCCTCAATATAAAGGGCATCTACAAAAAATCTCCAGTTAACATCATACTTAATGGTGACATACTGGATGGTTTCCCTTTAAGATTAGGAACAAGACAAAGATTTCCACTCTTGCCATTTCTATTCTAAATTGTAGCGGAGGTTCTAACCAGGGCAATTAGGCAAGAAAAAGAAATAAAAGGCATCTATATCGGAAAGGAGGAGGTAAAACTATCTCTATTTGCATAAAGTGATCCTGTATATAGAAAATCCTAAGGAGTCTACCAAAAAACTATTAGAAGTAATAAATGAGTTCAGCAAGGTTGCAGGATACAAGATCAATATACAAAACCCAACTGAATTTCTATACATTTGCATTGAAAAACCCAAAAGTAAAATTAAGAAAACAATTCCATTCACAATAGTATCCAAAACCAGGAATAAATTAACCAAATAAATGCAAAACTTATACTCTGAAGTTGATTCTAAATTCATACGGAATTCTAAGGCAACAAGCTACAACTAACAAAACAATTCTGAAAAAGAAGAATAAATAGTGTAAGACTCATACTTCCCAACTGCAAAAGTTACTACAAAGCAACAGTTGTCAAGACAGTGTGGTACTGGTACAAGGACAAACATACAGATCAATGGAACAGAACTGAAAGACCAGAAATAAACCTATACACCTATGGTCAACTGATTTTTCACAAGGGTGCCAATGGTGCTGTGACAATTGAATAGCTACATGCAAAAGAATGAAGTTAGACCCTAACCTTATCCCATAAGCAAAAGTTTACTCAAAATGGATCATACACTTCAATTGAAGAGCTAAAACTATAAAACACTTATAAGAACACACAGGCATAAATCTTCATGACCTTGTATTTGGCAATGGACTCTTAGATCTGACACCAAAAGCAGAAGCAACTAAATAAATGAATAAATAAGTTAAACTTCATCATCACAATTAAGAACTTTTATGCTTCAAAAGACACTATCAAGAAAGTGGAAAGACAATCTAGAATGGGAAATAATATCTGGAAATCATATATCTAATAAGGACCTTGTATTCGGAACATATATTAAAAAGCTCTTGGGGCCAGCCCAGTGGTGTAGTGGCTAAGTTCGCGCGCTCCACTTTGGCGGCCCAGGGTTCATGGGTTCTGATCCCAGGCACAGACCAAAGTACCGCGTCTCAAGTCATGCTGTGGCTGCGTCCATATAAAGTAGAGGAAGACGGGCACGGATGTTAGCCCAGGGCCAATCTTCCTCAGCAAGAAGAGAAGGATTGGCAACAGAAGTTAGCTCAGGGCTGATCTTCCCCACCTCCTCCCCCCAAAAAAACTTCTTACAATTCAGTAATAAAAAGACAACCCAATTTAAAAATAGGCAAAGAATCTGAACAGATATTTCTCCAAAGAAGATATACAAATGGCCAATAAGCACATGAAAAGATGCTCAGTATCATTAGTCATAAGGGAAACGCAAATCAAAACCACAATAAGATACCACTTCATACCCACTACAATGGCTAAAATTAACAAGTTAGATAACAAGTGTTAGTGAGAATGTGGAGAAACTGGAACCCTCAAACACTGCTACAGGAATGTAAAATGTTGCAGCCACTTTGGAAAATAGTCTGGCAGTTTCTCAAATAATTAAACATAGAGCTACCATGTAACCCAGCAATTCTACTCCTAGGTATATATCCAACAAATGGAAACATGTCCACACAGAAACTTGTACATGAATGTAACAGCATCACTCATAATAGTCAAAAGGTGGAAACAACCCAAATGTCCACTGACACACAAACAGATAAACAAAAGTGGTATATCCACACAATGAAACATTATTTGGTCATAAAGAAGAATGAGATACTGACATATGCTACAACATAAATGTACCTTGAAAATATAATGCTAAGTGAAAGAAGCCAGCCAAAAAAAAAAACCATATACTATATGATTCTATTCATAGGAAAGTCAGAATAGGGAAATCTATAGAGACAAAAAAGTAGCTTAGTGGTTGCTTAGGGATGGGGTAAACAGGGTCAGGGGATAAAGGGATGGTAGCTGAAGGGTTCAGGCTTCTTTTTGAGGTGATGAAAATATTCTAAAATTTACTGTGGTGATGGTTACACACATCTGTGACTATATTAAAAAAACCCACTGAATTATAAACTTTAAATGGGTGAATTGTATGGTATGTGAATCATATCTCAATAAAGCTGCCTAAAAAATGTAGCAGCCAGCTCCAAAAAAAAACCATCATAGTGAAGAAAGCAGAATGTAGGGTCAGGGAGCAACATCGCTTTTGTTCATCATTAATCCTTCCTGCCCTTAAAGCCATGCCTGCATGTTTGCAAAAAAAAAAAGGACTAAATGAAGTAGACGAGTGACAGGAAAAAAGCAGGGTAGGAAACCTGGATTTCACCACATGAAAAGAGCACAATTCTACACTATGCAATGTCACCAAAAATTAGACATAAAAATATCCTCACTTATACCTGGACATACAAACTACTAAAAACAAACTTACCAAATAAATTTCTGAAACATCAAATGAGTCTGTGTTAAGGCACTGTTTGAAGAACTTAACTTGTATTAATTGATTTAACCCACACAACCACCCTATGTGGTACATATATAGCTGATCTTCATTATTTACAAGTTCCATATTTGTGAATTCACCTACTCACTAAAAGTTTTTTGGAATCCCAAATCAGTATTTGCAGCATTCTCATGGTCATTTGCAAACATGAGCAGAGCAGTGAAAAATTTCAGTCTATCAACACACACGTTCCAGTTGAGGTCAAACAAGGTGACACTCTGCCTTATTTCAGCTCTCATACAGAAATGACCAGAGGATAGAGATGGTAGGGAGCAGTGTGGTGTAATGCAAGAAGCTCCAGTTCTTTCGAGTTTAGGAGAGTTTAAGTCATTTTCCCAAGATCAGAAAGCTAACGAATGGAGGACTGCATGAGCCAAGGACACAAAGTGAAGAAATTGATGGTTGAATGAATTAATAGTTAAAAGGCTAAAAAAAGAGATAAAACGAGATCATAAAAAATACTTAAACCAAAAGAAGAAGAAATGGAGAACGGAAACAAAAAACAGATGAGACAGAAAACAAACAGTAAGATGACAGATTTAAATCTAACCATATCAATAATCACATTCAACGTAAATGTTCTAAATGCCCCAATTACAAGGCAGAGATTGTGAAAACAGTGTGGCAGTTCCTCAAAAAGGTAAACATGGAATTACCATATGATGTAGCAATTCCACTCATAGGTATATACCCAAAGAAATGAAAGCAGGAATCACTCACAGGTATACACCCAAACCATTGATGTGGCATACAGATACTGGTCCACCAATGATCGCAGCAGCATTATTCACAATAGTCAAAAGGTAAAAATAACCCAAGTGTCCAAACAAAATGTGATAAACACATACAATGGGATATTAGTCAACCTTAAAGATGAATGAAACTCTGATATATGCTAAACATGGATGAAACTAGAAAACATGCTAAGTGAAATAAGCCAGACACAAAATGCCAAATACTATATGATTCCACTCATCTTAGGTACCTAGAATAGGCAAATTCATAAGACAGAAGGTAGGGGAGAAGGCAGAAGGGGGAATTATTGTGTAATGGGTATAGAGTTTCTGTTTAGGATGATGAAAAAGTTACAGAAATGAGTCACAATGGTTTCACAATATTGTAAATGTACTTAATGTCACTGAATTCTAAACCTTATAATGGTTAAAATGGCAATTTTTATGTTGCGTATATTTTGCCACAATAAAAAAAAAGGGCAGAGATCATCAAACTATAAAAAAGCAAGACCCAAGTGTATGTTGCCTACAAAAACAAACACTTTAAATGTAAAGACACAAACAGGCTAAAAGTAAAAGGATGGAAATAGAGCATGCTAGCACTAGTCAAAAGATCTGGCTACATTAATATGGGACAAAGTAGACTTCAGAGCAAAGAATATTACCAGGGATAAAGAGGACCACTTTATAATGATAAAGGAGTCCATTCATCAAGAAGACATAACAATCCTAAGCATTTATGTACCTAATAAAAGAGCTTCAAAATGCAAGGAGCAAAAAACAATGGAACTAAAAGAAGAAACAGACAAATCCAAAAAATTATAATAGGAGACTTCCACACCCCTACCAATAATTGACAGAACAAGGAGACAGAAAATCAGTAAATGTTGTTCAAGTCTTTCATATCCTATCAACAAACGTGATAACATTTATAGAACACTCCACCCAATAACAGCAGCACATATATCTTTTTAAAGTCAAAATGAAACATTTACCAAGACCATATCCTGGGACATACAACAAATCAGATAAGCTTTTAAAAGATTCAAATTATGCAAAGCATGTTCTCTGACAGGGGAACTAAATTAGAAATCAATAACAGAAAAAAGTCTGGAAAATCCCCCAAATATTTGAAAATTAAATAATACTCTTCTAATAACACGTCATAAAATTTTTCTTGTTTGATTAGAAATTTGTCAACTATCCTTTTTTTCTATAACTGTTCAGCGTAAGGAGCCAGCACAGTTTACTTAAATCATCCCTCATTTATGGACATTTAAGTTATTTCTGACTTTTTTTTTTGCTATTATAAACAGTATTGTCTTGAACATCCTTGTAGGTAAATTTTCTTCCACATCTGTGGTTATTTAATCATAACACTAGGCATGAAATTGCCTGACTCAAAGGGTAGGTTGGATTGTAACACTTTTAGTGTATATTGCAAATCGTTTTCCAGAAAAGTTATTTCCATTCACAAGAGTGCTTGTTTACCTCCAGCCTTGCCAGCATTAGGGTTTATCATTTTTGTTGTTTTGCTGATTTAATAGATGAAATACACTATCTCGTTATTTTACCTTCATATATATTATTCTATCATACAGAGGTGGGACTTTTTCGTATTCTTATAGAGCATCTGTGTTTCTTAATTTCACCATTCAACTAATGTTCATTTTAAGAACCCACCCAAACCAGACATTGTCTAGGTTTTATTGTCAGTAACCTAATGATGGTCCCTTGTTTGTTTTCCCGTCAGAGTCCAATCCTTCATCCATCTTAAATATTTTTTTCTAAAAATTACTTTTTAAAAATTAGTGCAAAAAGTTAGAATAAAGTTAATGTATGCCATGGCAAGAATAATTAAGCATTAAAAAAGGAAACACCTGAAAACTAATTCCTTCTCTCTTCCCTGACTCCTCAGGTCCCCAGATCTCTCCCACCTCAAGCAACCATTATCACCTGAATTGAGCTTCCTTCCAGAATATTCTATACTTACACATCCATCTTCTATTACATAAATGACAGGACACTGTACATATCATTCTGCGCTTGGTTTTTTCCACATAATAGGTAGCTTATTTCATATCAGTACTTAAGGTTAAAAACAACTAACAAAAATGTTTATTTTGTGCCAGACATTGTTCTAAGCACCTTTAGGTCTAATGCTATCTCATTAATTGGTAGAACAAGCTTATAGGGTAGGCATTGTGTTGTCATCCTTATCTCAAAGTGAGGAAACTGAGGCACAGTGATGTTAAGTAACCTACTAAGGCCGCAAAGTTAGTGAATGGATCAGAATTTAAACACAGGCAGTCTGACCCAGAGCCTTACCCACTATAGTATATTGTCACTCTCATCTCATTTTAAAAAACAGTTGTATAATCTGATTTCTGTCTCTATGGATTTGCCCATTCTGGACATTTCATATAAATGGAATCATATGCTATGTGGACTTTTGTGACTGGCTTCTCTCACTAAGCATCATGTTTTCAAGGTTCATCCATGTTGTAGCGTGTGTCAGTGCTTCACTCCTTTTCATGGCTGAGTAATATTCTGCTATATGGATGGACCACGTTTTGTTTATCCAGTCATCTGTTGATGGACATTTGAGTTGTTTCTAATTGGGGGAGAAGGAAATGGGGGATGACTGCTTAATAGGTACGGGGATTCTTTTTGGGGTGATAAATGTGTCTGGGAACTGGATAGTGGTGATGTTTGTACAACACTGTGAATGTGCTAAATACCACTGAATCGTACTTTAAATGGTTAAAATGGTGAACTTTATGTTATGTGAGTTTTACCTCAGTAAAAAAAAGGCTTCATGGTATTTCATTGTATGGCTTCATTGTTCATTTAACGTGTTCTAAAATCTTGGACACATGGGTCCTTCTAGCCTTTCATTACTAATGAAAATATTGCATTAAATACATGTGTCCACACATCTTTGTGCCGATGTGTATCTGTAGGCCAATAGCCTTTTAAATGCCTATAGGATTCGATTTCCCTACACCTAGGCTTGGAGGCTCCACCCCACGTTTATTTCCATCTAGGTGGTGGGTCACATGGTGGCAGCCTCAGACCATTCCTGGGAGTGTGTCCCATGAGGACAACAGCCACCTCCCAGAACCTTATCCTCTGCAAACCTTCTCCTCCAGGTTATTGACATTCAAGGCATTTGCCCAGCTCTTCATCTTGGGGAGCTCCCGGGTGTTGGGCATTTTCCAGATTGGACCCTTGGCTGGTATCATGGCCTACCTGTTCACCATCATCAACAGCCTGCAGGGGGCCTTCATCTTCCTCATTCACTGTCTGCTCAACCGCCGGGTATGTAGCTGCTGCCCTCGCTGTCCCTGATGCCCCTCCTTCCAGGGGACATGCCTGTGCCAGCATACTTCCCTGCATCTGGGAGTGATTCATCTCCCCGTGATGTGTCTCCATCTCCAGGTACGGGAAGATTACAGAAGATGGATTACCAGGAAGACCACACCCGGATCCCAGTCCCAGACATCAGGGGTCATACTGACATCCTTTGCCTTCACTTCCAAAACGGTGAGAGACTGTGTGTTTTATGAAGGTTCTGGTCAAACAGAATACTTGCTTCTTAGCAATCCCAACACCACCATGTGTTGAGTGTCTACTGTGAGTTAAGTGCGTCCATGTACATTAGCTCATTTGATGGAGGGTGGGGTTTAAGAGTGGAGGTTCAGGAGCCAGGCTGCCTAGGGTTAAATCCCAGCTCTGCCTCTTAGGAGCTGTGTGATCTAAAAAAGATAAACTCATGGGGGCTGGCCCCATGGCCTAGTGGTTAAGTTTGGTGTGCTCCGCTTTGGTGGCCCAGGTTTGGCTCCCAGCTGCAGACCCACACCACTCGTCAGTGACCATGCTGCTGCAGTGCCCCACATACAAAATAGAGGAAGACTGGCAACAGATGTTAGCTCAGCGTGAATTTTCCTCAAGCAAGAAAAAAAAGATAAAATCGTGACTCATACAGATATAAAATGAGCATACATTAATTTTTGGATTTTATTCCACTCATCAATCAGTGAAAGAACCAGGCAGATGTTATAACTGGCTCAAAAGAGAACACAAAGAACAGACATATATGTATATAATATATAATATATGCAATGTATACAACGTATACATAATACATCATACACATAATGTATACAACGTATACATAATACATAAAACACATATAATGTATACAACGTATACATAATACATAATATACATATAATATGCATACAGTGTATACATGATATATATTATATATTGCATAATATATATGCAATTTATCCAATGTATATCATGTATACATAATACATAATACACATATAATATATACAATGTATACATAATACATAATATATATTACATAATACATGTATATGTCTGTTCTTTGCTGTTCTCTTTTGACCCAGTTATAACATCTGCCTGGCTCCCTCATTCATAATTATATATACATAATATATATAATATAATGTTTAATTATATATTATATAATTATACGTATAATTATTAATATTATAAAATACATATAAAATTTCATATACCTATATGTTATATATGTATTACATATATATGCATTATAATACCTATGAATTATAATACATATATATAATTTCAGGAATATTGAAATGAATGTGCAAATGGACGCAAAACTGTTTTTTCCATGGAATTATTTTGCATCTCTGTCAGTTATTTAAAATTTACAGAATTGTAAAATATCTCCCACATAGATCAGAATTGGACAGCCTGGAGATGTGTGCTCTGACAATACATCATTTTCCATGGAAGTACTCATTTTTCTCTACACCATAGATCTCATCCAGTCTCACAGCCATAAACACCATTTATTAGCAATGACCCCAAAATATTAAACAATGTGCAGTCCAGCTCCTTCTCCTGAATTCTACACTCATATAACCAACCACCTACCAAGTGCCCCCACTGAGATGTCTAACAGATGTCACAAATATAACATGTTCCAATCTGAGCTTCTGATCCCCCACCTCTCATATCCATGGAGGGTTCCCTATCCTTCTATTGCTCAGCACAAGGCCATGGAGTTATCCTTGACTCTGCCTTTCTTCTTACCCTCCATCTCTGATCCATCAGCAAATCCTGTTGACCCTTCCTCAGAATGTATCCAGAATCTGATCGCCTGTCTGTTCCTTTGTTGCTTCTATTCTGTTCCAAGTCCTATTGTCTGTAGCCAGGATTATGGAAATAGCCTCATAAAGGGTCTTTCTGCTTCCCCTCTTGCCTTTTCCCTGCCCCACCTTTGGTCTGTTCTCCTTGCAGCAGCCAGAGGGCGCCTGTGAACTCCTGAGTCAGGTCACATCCCTTCTCTGCCTACAACCCTCTATGGCTCCCACCTTACTCAGTAAAAGCCAAAGTCCTCCTGATGGCCCACAAGGCCCTGTACGATCTGACCCTCTTTTCCTCCTTGACCTCATCTTCTGTTAATCTCACTTCCCTCTGCTCCACCCATGCTGGCCTGCTCAGGATTCTTCAGACACGTCAAGCTCACTTGCTCTTTAGGAATCTTGACCTGGATGCTCACTCTGCCTTGAATGTTCTTGTCCTGATACCCACATGGCCAACTCCCTCACCTCCTTCAAATCTTTGTTCCAATCATTTGTTATCAATAGTATTTCCTCTGGCAACTCGATTTCGTACTGCCTCCTTTTCTCCTACCCTGACATTCATGCTTCTCCTGCCTCTAATCCTGATTTTCTTTTCATAGCGCTTGCCACTTCCTAACATGCTATAACTTCCTTATTTATTTATGGTCTTCCATCTCACACTAGAATGTCTTATTTTTTCACTGACATATTCCAAGCTCAAGTAACTAAGATCCAGTGGCTTAATTAAATAGGGAATTATTTTTTTGCAAGAATAGAAGCCCAGAGTTAGGTGTTGCTGGTATTGGTTCTATTGCTCAGTGGTATTATAAAGGATTTAGGATCTTCCCAGTTTTCCAATCCACTAGCAGCATGTTGGCTTTTCATCAAAATGTTTTTTATGGTTGCAAGGTGGGTGCCATAGCTCCAGACATCACGACCATGTTCAAGGCAGGAAGAAGAGGGATGGGGCAGAAGCAGCAGCCTCTCCTTTCATGCCTCTCCCTTTAACAGGAAACAGAAGCTTTTCCCAGAAACCCCTCAGCAGATTTCCCTTTCATCTAATTGGTCAGAACTGCATCACATGACCACTCCTAGTTACAAAAGAATTTGACAAAACAAGTATTTGGCTTTCTAGCTTCTAGAACGAGAGCTATCAGTGGTGAAGAGGTTAAGAATGGCTTTTGAGTTTGCCTGCAGTGCCTGCCATGCTAGAGATAATCACTGTTAACATTTTAAGGTTTATCCTTCTAGTCTGTGTTGCCATATTTCTCTCTCTCTGTATTTATAAGACCCATGCCCCTATAGATATGACCCCTGGGATCATGTTTGTACTAATCTTGGTACTGATTCCAGTTCTGATTTCTCTCTCACAGGGTTAAAGCTCTTTCTTGCTTTCAAATACGCTATGAAGCAACATTTGAGGACAGCAGGTGCCGGCAGGAGCTGACGCTGAAATCTTCTCTTCATGGCTTAATGTGGAATTGCAGATCTCACCAGCCCCAGGACTCTCTGGGTGATTCAGAGCACTGATGGGTGGGGCGTTCTTCCCACGTTCCATGCGCTGGTGAGAAACAAGACTTTCTGTTCCAGATTAAGATTTTACCTTCTATGTTCTGCAACCCTTTGAATTTCCAGAGTTTTGAGGAAATAATAGATCCTAGTGCAATGGCATGACCAAGAACATCTGGCTACCGTTTTGTTTTCTCCTAAGTTCTTTGGCGTGTGGCTGCAAGCCTGCCTCTCCAGCACCTGTCACAGAGTATGGAAACGGCTTCAGGAAATGGCTTGTCTTCTGACCGACTGGCTTACCCTTTAACAAAGACTCCCCCTGCCTTTAAAGAAATGGCCAGTAAAACTGTAACGAGAGCCCCAGGGGATAAACAAAGCTCACTGACGTATAGGCTACTTTGGCACAAACACTTAAAAGAGTTATGTTGGTAAGCAGGAGTGTCAATGGAGCAGAATTCCAGCGTTTCACAGAGAGTTGAAGGACTTGATGACAAAGCCTTGGGAAATATTTTGGTTTCCTGGAAACTTTCCGGGAACCAACGTCTCCTTTCCTTCCAGGAACTGTTTTGTGACTTGGCTAGGATTCGCACTGCTCACAAAGTTATCATCACCCTGCCTTGCTCTTCGTCTCCCATAAAGTGTTGAGTGGCAAGGAGAGAAGAAGGAAAATTTAAAATGTACATGTCCTCCCTTCCATGGCCACTCTCCAGCCTGCCTCCTCAAAGTGTGGTCCGTGGACCAGAAGCATCAGCATCCCTTTGTTGGATAAACAGGATCTCAGGCCCCACTCCAGTTCTGCTGAACCAGAACCTGTGGTTTAATGAGATCCCCAGGGGATTTGTGTTGTGCGTGAGTGAATGCTCTAGAATATTCTTCTGTTTTCCATGCTTATGCCAGAGCTTGTTTTTAAAACTAGAAAGGAAAACATATTCTTGGCTTTAGGACTTTGCATCTGCCATTCTCTCTTCCTAGGACACCTTTCCTCAAAATTGGGCTAATTTTTGCCCTCTCTTTGAGTCTCAGCTTAGTCGTCACTTCCACCAGGAAGCACTCTTTAGATCTCTTCAAGTAGGATTAGATGTCACCTCTGCGTGTCCTCTAAGGCTTCATGCTTTCTAGCTCTGTATTATAATTTCTTTTCTTCCTGAGTGTCTCCAATTAGATTCTGAGCTCCATAAGTGCAGGGAAGTATAGTCAGTGGATTTTTCATAAATATTTTGAATGAAAGCGTGAATGAATGGTTACTCTCCATTTTGAAGATGAGCAAACTGAGGCTCAGAGAGGTTAAGTAACTTTCCCATCATTACACAGCTGCAGCGGGCTGAGCTGGGCTTTGAACTCTTGACCAGAGAGCTCCTCTTCCAGGCCACTAGTCCTTCTCCTTCTCTTTCTTTGACCCTAGGAATTCTTAGTTTGGGGATACAGAGAAAAGGCTATTTACTTTGAGTCAACTTATCATTTAGGATTCAGTTCGCTCGGTAATGATGCTGTGTTGAACAATTTGATCACAACATTAAACTTGATTGATGGAGGCTCAGTCTTTGTTATTTGTGGCAGCCACAATTTGGGAGAGGGGCTGACATCTGTTTACAAACAAGAGTTCATTTATGATAGGTTGGTCTTCGATGTTTGGCTTGTCCAGAGGGTTCAATATAGAGGTGACAATTCTAAGGGATATTGAAGGCATGATTTTTACCCATTGCCAATTGTGGTAGGTTAATTGCATCAATGCCTTCAAGAATGGTTTCCATGCCTCCACATCCCTTCCCTGTAACTTTGTAACCCTTCCTTCTCTGACTCTGGCTTGGTCTTGAGAGTTTATTTGGCCAACGGAATGTTAGCAAGCACGACTCAGAGGTTTCAAAATTGGGTGTGCATCCCTTCTTGCCCTTTGCATGATTTGTCTTGCTCACTCTTGCACCCCTGCCTCCGCCATAAGAACGTGCCCAGTCTAACCCGCTGGAGGGATGTGAGAAACATATGGAGGAGAGTTAAGTCATCCCTTTACACCAGCTGAGGCTGTCCTTAATCAGCCACCTAACCAACTTGTAGCTGACTGCAGTCACATCAGTGAGCCAAGTCAAGATCAGCAGACCTGCCCACCCAACCCATCAACTCAGGAGCAACAATCAGGTATCATTATTTTAGGGCACTGAGTTTCAGGAGTGGTTTGTTATGAAGTGTTATTTGTGGCAATTGCTAACTGATACAGCAGCCAATGGATTGTCAACATTTTGCATTTGATTGCAACACTTTGGAATATACAAAGAGGAGGATTTGCATCTATATTTCCTCTTAGCTATCAAGATCTATAAATCTATAATGCTTGAATAAAGTTCTTTCTGACAGAAGACTTGCACAAGGCATTGTCTATCTCTATTACAGTGTTACATGTTGGTTTAAAATACAATCGTGTTAAGGAAGTCTATGTTTCTAAGGTAAGTGAAAGCTGTAACCTCCAAAATAAGGATCTTTCTTAATATAAACATCAAGCTATGCTTGGTACGTTCCTTTACCCCCATGGCCTCATATGCCTCCACTAGAGACAGAAAAGACACTTAGAATAAAAACTGAATGGTTCTCAAATCCCATAAATATAAAGTGAAATAACTCCGTCCTCTTATAATCCAAATAATTTATGGTGTCCAAAAAAAGACAGATCCATTCATTCAAGAAATATTTATTGACCACCTAAAATGTACTTTTCCCTCCTAAACCATTAAACATCATTGAAAAAAAATTAAAAAATTGAAAAGCAAGGATATTAGAACACAAAATATTATTTTAAATTTAAATATTTTATTTTTCCCCAAACCAGAATTTATTAAAATTTGACTTTCTTGATTTTAATGGAAGAAAACTCATCAATAATTTTTCAAAATCAATTTCTAGAAAAAAATTAACCATTAAAAGTACATTGAAAAAGTATATGTAGGGGCTCACATTTTTCCTTTTGTATCAGGTTCCATTATGAGCCCAGCATAGCACTGTCAGATCTTGGATTTGGATATTTTGCTTATCATGGATTTTTCTTGCATTGATTTTGATATTTTTAAAAATTGCATTTACATGGTATTTATCTTGATTTTTTTTGATGCACACTTAAATTTCGTGCCTGAGACGAGTGCTTCCCTCCCCTCCCCCCAGTGCTGGCCCTGATCGTGATCTTTTGATTTACTGAGGAAGATTCTCCCTGAGCTAGCAACTGCTGCCAATCTTCCTTGTTTTGTATGTGAGCTGCCACCACAGCATGACCACTGACAGACGAGTGGTGTAGGTCTGCACCTGGGAACCAAACCAAGGCCACCGAAACAGAGCACGCCAAACTTAACCACTAGGCCACTGGGGCGGGCCCTGGTCATGATTTATGGGGGGCAGATTCATACTGGTTTTTCAGGAAGTGGGACAACATCCTTGGCACCCCTTGCTTAAAAACACTTGAGTATTAATAATGCTGTATTAGTCACACCCACCTACATGGAAAGAGAAAACCATAACATAGTGCCAGATATCTCATGGCTACACAGAAAGTTATCCTCAGGGTGACACAGAACAAGTATGCCCATGTTATTTTAAAACCTTTATTTTTCCCACTTGTCATATTGTGAACATCTTTTCAACTCATCGAACCTCTTAGAACTTCAGTTTTTTCTCGAGAGCTGCACGGTATACATGTGTCCTAATGTATTTAGCCTGTTTTTGCATCATTTCCAACTTTTTAGTACTATAAACTATACCGTAATGAACATCTTTGAGCTAAATTTTAAGCACTCTTCTAGTTAAATGCTTTTAAAATTAGTGGTAGGTTATCAATGAGAGGAAGCTTATATGTCTTCCTTAATGTCTGGTTGAAGAAAAACATTAGTAACTGCACAAATCTATCAAACTTTCACAAACTGTCCAAAAGTAAATCATTAGAAATATAGTAATTTGAAGTTTACTTAAGCTCTACTCATAGAAAATCTTTCCATCCTCAGTTCTAAGTCATCTAGTTGCCTCCCTGCCTTAACATTTCTGTTCTGTTGTGCCTAAAGTTATCAATCTTTTATTTGTGATACTCAGCATGCTGGATTATAATCAGATGCTCATGTGTTTTTGTGCCCCGCTATCCTATGAGTTCCTTGTCATTTATCTCTGCACGCTTATGACCCAACAGAAGATTAGGTTCACGGATTGGATCAATAATGTTTATTTAATGAATGCATCAAGGAAAGAGTGTGTCAATCTACCACACAGCAACAGGACACTGTTCTCTATTCTGCCCCCTGAAGGACACCCCTTGATTTTACAGATAATGTCATGCTCTTGCAGAGTCACCCAAAGACCCTTTTTTCTTAATATACCTTAATTTTATCTATTTATTTATTTTTCCCCCACAGCACCAATGGATAGTTGTATGTCATAGCTGCACATCCTTCTAGTTGCTGTATGTGGGGCGTGGCCTCAGTATGGCTGGAGAAAGCGGTGCGCGCCTGGGATCCGAACCCTGGCCGCCAGCAGCAGAGCACGAGCACTTAACCACTAAGCCACAGGGCCGGCCCAAGACCCTTTTGTTTAAGTTTCCAATAACAATAAGTCTGTGCTAATTCCGTTACGAACACTGCTATTTCTAAAACGACAATAACCAACTTAGGTCAGCTTCCCTAAAAGCAGAGCCTGCGACAGGGATTTTGGTGCCCATGATTTATTGAGGGAGTGCTCTGAGAAGAGAGAAAGTACGGGAAGAAGAAGGAGTGGAGCAAGGCTGTGGTCTCAGCTGGAAGCTACTTGCAGCCTGACCTCACTGTGAGCTCTGGAGCATGAATTGTACCTCAGCGTTGGTCCCATTTTGAGGCACAGGGAGCAGCCTGTTTTGTCCCTGTGTCAGTTAATTATTGGCTGCGTGCTGCCCCCATGGTGGTGGGAAGATGTATAACAACTCCCCTTTGGCTGAGGCCAATTTTCTGGAGAAGGGGACAGCTGGCCCAAAAAGGGGACTAGGGAGAGCCACCAACAATATTGACTATTTCGCCCCATCCTTGTGACCACCAAATATGAAAAAGTCAGTTGTATCAATAATTCAGATACTTGCTTGAAGCTCATTGGAATGAGATTTCGAACTGCATTAAAACAACTTGTTTCAAGTGATGCTGCAAACATCTTAGGCCTTCCAGTAAAACCTTCCTCTTACTAAAGATCTTAAAGATTATTTACTGTTACCATTTGGCTTTATTGAGTCTAGAATGCAATGGTTTTTATATTTCCAAATATACCTCTAATAAAGTACTTCCATCTTTAAAAAATATGAAAAGTGTCAGAAAGTGACATTCCTAATTCTTATCTTGGGAGGGGGCATACCTTCTATTTGAAATCCTATAATGTACAACACCCAATAGTACTTGCCATTACTCCCTGAACATTACATCGCTTTATTATCGATATTTAATCTTTGTTACGTCCCACTTCTGTGACCCTACTTCATGGGTAATTCCCAGCTTTAATAAAAGTATCCACTTTATGTGCATTTTGAAACTCTCAAGCTGCGTCTGCCAGTGCTACAGATATGGGCTGGCTCAATTTGCCTGGCTAGCTTTTGACCATGGGATCTCAGACTGTCTTCCTTCCTCTTCCCTATTTCTCATAAAAATCCCTCTTTGGGAGTTTGTGGGTTTTGCTGAAGTAGCATCTGGTCTCTGCTCCCCATCTTCCTCTTCTCTGACATCCTTGTCAAAGTCCCTCATATGCCTTCCCCAAGTTTCTGCCCAGCTCAGCACAGCGATATTTGCTTGTGGCCAGGTCAAGCCCACAGAGTGCCGAGAGTCATCCTGACCTGTGCCGGAAGAAGCAGGTTCTCTCCCCAGCTTGGGGCTGCCATTGTCTCCCGAGCTTGAAAGCAGCTGCCCTTGGGCATGGAATCACTTCTGACTCATAAACACCATGGCACCATCTCTCATTCTATCCCTTCACTTAAGGGGCCACCAAATAGCCACTTAGGTCTGCTGGACACATGGACATTCTCCACCCTTCTGTCTTCTCTCTCTTTTCCTTCCAGTGGAATCTTCTCAAAACCTCCATGCATATCGACTCATGCAGGTAGGTGTTTTGGAGGCGTTATAAGGGTGTATCTCAATCGTTTGCCAGAAGCATCTAAATTCTACCTCTTGTCCAGCCCAAACACCCTGTGACAAACAGAGGAGAAACCCAGGAGGCTTCGAGATGTTAAGGAATCGTCCCGATGTCATTTATTCATCCTGTGAATATTTGTGAAGTATCTATTGTCTAGAAACTGGGGCTGTGATACTAAACAAGACATACATCGTCTTTCCTTTCATGGAACTTACATTCTAATGGTGGGGGGAGACCCAATAAACAAGTAAATAGATATTAAAGTGAGCTGGATATCTTCCACTGACCCCTCCAAATCCATCCAGTTGGATGCTGGAATGCTGACACCTTTGGAGTATGACAATGGACTTTCTTGACCTCTGCCTTTCAGTTGGTTTTGGCCAGTGGGAAACACCAACAGGATATCAGAAAAATGGAGGAGAGAGAGGTCAGAGTATTTATTCTCTTAGCTCCTTCCCTGTGAGTCACCATGAGCTGTCTGTCCCTTGAATGAAGACCACAGCTCCAAGATGTGGTTCACCAAATCTTATCAATTACAATTTCTTATCCTTGTCCATTCTGATATTTTCTCAATAGCATTACATGCAGTTCCTAAACATCTTCAGCCTATCCTGTGATTTTATTTCCACATAGAATAAAAAGAAAATTTAGAAAGCTTCAGTTAGGACATTTGCACAATTAACATCCATACTTTTTGTATGAATTACATCATGTCGTGCTCTCCCCACTAGCATTTTGCATGATCACCACAGAAATAAAAAAAAAAAAAAAAGCCAATGTTGTCTGGATTTTATGAAAAATAATGTTCATCAAAATCCCTGGGTAACGGATATGATTTTGCCAAAACCCAAACTGATTAACTAGGTTCCCTGTTTAAACCTGTATGGGACCAGTAATTTATTTATTTTTTAATAAAAGTCACATAACATAAAATTCACCATTTTAGCCATTTTAAATTAATATCCAGTGGCTTTTAGAACACACAAAATGTTGTGCAACCATCACCCTGTGGGGCCATGTTTTAAAGCCTCTCAGGTACCAAGCACACTTGGCATGAGAGGTTTGTTTGAAACAAAAGTGACAGTATATTCTAAGGGCAAGATTCAGTTGATTTCCAGTGAGCCGGGTGAGAAAGAACGTTTGTATGAGCCACTAACCAGGACCACTTTGGCATCAAGTCTAGGCTGCCGTTCTGATGGGGCAGAAATACTGGGCTCTACTTGATACTTGTGTCCTGTTCTTTGCAGGGCAGAACACCTTCACCTTATTTCCAGCAATCCTCCTAACCAAATATCACTGCTTCAAGGCGTGGGAAGTTTGCTGAGAAATAATTGTGTTCAAACGATAGGCAAAGGAGGAAGTGGCTTTTGTGTTTTGTGCTTCAAGCTCATATATTGGCAAAGGGTGACGTTTCCTTCTTTTCTTGAAATGTGGCTTCCTCTTCTGTGACAGTGAATAAGAAAGATTTGGCTTCTGGTTAGAATGAGTAGAGCCCGTATAGTGCCAGGGTGTATGTTAGTTGGCAACTTGTCGAGAAGCGGCTGCCCAGTCAAACGGATTAAATGAAGAGGGTTTAATGAAGATACTATTTATATAAGTGTGAGCAGGTAGAACAGGTTCTGAATCCAATGCCACAGCATGAGGTGGGGGGGTTTCCCCACACATTCAAGCAATTCTCTGACACCATCTGTGTGTTCTACAATGCATCTCAATTGTGACACTATCTACCCAGAGATAGCATCAGATCCCATAGGTTAATGGCTCAGTCCCACAAGACTGCCTCCCCTCCTACTTCAGAAGCCAGTCGAAAGCCTAGATTGTCACTTGTGCTTCTGACTGACCGGCTATAGATTGGAGGTTCCCATGACCGCCTCCTCAAGTCCCATTGATTTGCTAGGGTGGCTCATGGAACTCAGAGAAACATTTTACTTACTAGATTACTGGTTTATTATGAAAGGATGTAACTCAGGAACAGCCAGATGGAAGAGATGCATAGGGCAAGGTACGGAGACGGGGCTTGGAGCTTCCATGCCCTCTCCAGGTGTGCCACTCTTCCCAAATTTCCAGGTCTTCACCAACCTGGAAGCTCTCCGAACCCACCTTTTTGTATTTTTCTAGAGGCTTCCTTGCATAAGCATTGATTGATTGGATTGATTAAATTATTTGCCATTGGTGATTGAACTCAATCTCCATCCCCTCTCCCCTCCCTGGATATCAGGGGGTGGGACTGAAAATTCCAAATCTCTAATCTCTTGGCTGGCTCCACTGGCAACCAGCCCCCCTTAGGTGCTCTCCAAAAGTCACCTCATTAGCATAAACCCACTTATGCTGGAATGGGGCTTGTTATGAATAACAGGTCACCCATTTCACCTTTATGGCTCAGGAACTGAGGAGGAGAGACCAAATACAACAAAAGATGCTCCCATGGCTCCTATTGCTCAGGAAATTCCAAGGGTCTTAGGATCTTTGTGCCAGAAACAGGATGAAGACCAAATATATATTTTTTATTATAAATCACAACATCACAGCAGGGCTAAGAGAAACCAACAGAGGATGGTGGGACACCCTGGGAGTAGCAATATGAGGGATCGCTTATCATTCCTTGGATTAAAGGAGATACCCTTTGATCCAAGGGGATGGAGCAGTTACAGGAACCTGGAAAGGGGCTTAGCCTGTGACAGAAGAATTGAACCACTGCCCAAATGTGCAGTCTCTGCAGGGAAGGGGGAGTTTCTTCATCTCTCTCTTCTCTAGCCCTCTTCTCTCCTTCCACAGCTACCATATTCAAACTCATTTGGAAGAAAGAGCACAAGAGTGGACTGATAATACAATCCATACAGGACAACCTAAGAGTGCACAGAGCAGGGTAGAGAGGGATGGAGAGCAGATTCTTTCCCAGTTGCCCAAAGTGAATTGTTATAAACTTGTTAAAATTTGAGAGGCAGCCACACCCCATTGAATTTTTTTCCTCCTCCTTCCTCCCATTGAGATAAAATGAGTGCATGAGGAAGGGCTGTCTGCTTTGGCTGAAGCAGAGGCAACTCCTTCTGTTTATACCAGGAACACGACTGTCTGTTCCAGGCCGAATTTTTCCCACCACGAGTCCATTGTTTAAGGAAACCAACATTCCCTCTCTTTCATGGGTCTGGTTTCCCCAAGAACACAGTGAACCATCCCCTCTCCCTGTGCTGCATCACCATAAACCCACAGCCAGAACATAAGTACCAGGTTAAAATACCACCAGATCCTGAATTCAGTCACTGCTGAGACTCTCCCATCAATGTTGTCATTCAATGGTGATTCCTGAGGACACCTTTCCACTGAGACCCACTCCCAGCCTGTCCTCAGCTTCTTACAGTAACACTAAGATTTCCTCAGAATCCTCCCAACTTGGGCAAGAAACATTCTGAAATGCTCTCTGTATTAATTTTCAGGGACTGGGGACATTGGTAGATGTAATTTGAGTGTGTATGTGCAGTAGTTTCTACGCAGGTATTCTATTTTTTAGACACAGATAAAATAGTGTGGCTTCTCAATGCACCAAGAAAATGGATAACTGATCAAATTTTTTCATGATGTGAAGTCTTTAGAGAGTAAATGTCATGGTTAAGAGCACAGACTATGGAGCTAACTCCTCACATCCAAATTCCAGCTCAATCCCTTCCTAGATATTTGTATTGACCGAGTTATTTACCTGATTGGTCCCTCAGTTTCTTCATCACTCAGTTGGCAATAATGATCAGCATACCTACTTTGTAGGTTTATGGAGAGTATTAAAGGAGTTCATGTTTGAAAAATGCTTGGAACACCTAGTGTATTGCCAGTGCTGTACCTATATATTAGAAATAAAATTTAGAAATTCTTCTGACACTGCCTGTGAGCCCCAGAGGGTGAGACTGTTGCCTGGATGTATGTAGAAAGCACTCCATGACATACGATGAATAAATGAGTGAACAACATTGGCAAATGCATTACCAATGTCACCTATGTCACCCTACAGGCATTCCCCAGCCGAACCACCCGCAGACATTCCTGCTCTGTCCTGCATCATATTCCCTGGAGGAATCACTGGGGCTTCTTGGACCCTGGTAACCATGCCCACTAAAGGTTCTTTTCCGTCAGCAACCCCAGTCTTTGTCGAAGTGCTTCAGCTCACAGGGTCTGCGCTCTGATCCTTGTCTTCACTCGAGGGAGAAGTGACATCCCCAGAGCTGGGCACACGCAGAGCCTGAGGCTTGGAGAAAATGATTCCCTGGCCCTGAGGCAGGTAGAAGAGCACAAGGACATAGTGGGATTCGGGGAAAAACCTCCAGGTGTTGTCAGAAGGGATGGAGGCAGGGGATGTGTCAGCAAGGACTGGTCAGGGTGGTGGGCCTTGGTGGTTAAATAGTAGGGGGGCTGGGAAGTTTCATAGGTTCTAGCATAATACAATCAATATGACAGTCATGAAATCAGAATCAGCCTAATTTAGGCCAAATTAACCCAATGTCAGCTGTTCCCTGTCTCTCTAATCCAGTAGTGACTTATAATAAGGGTATTCGTGTTCTATCATCTCCTTTTCATTGATTGGCTAGAGTAATTATTCTTTACATAGCCTGTCTATTTTTACATAGTAAAGAAAAAGTGAGTTTTAAAACAACCCTCCTTGGAAAAGTCTCCCTAATGTATTGGATTAATAACAGAAGCCACGACAGGAAATTCACCACATATCTTGAGCTTTAATCTCTGGTTTTAGATCTCCCTAACTGGTAAATTACCTTGACTTTTGCCTTCTTTCTTGAGATTAGTCCACTTAGGACTCAGTAGGAGTGCAACCTCATGCCATGTGAGAAGTGGTGGGACGCTAGGAAGAGGTTTGTTTCATTCTGTCAGTGTGTGTGTGTGTGTGTGTGTGTGTGTGTGTGTATGACAGTTTTTATTGCATCTTGCAGTGTGGGCCAGTGTAGACTCCTTTTCTAGGGAAAAAATTTCCCTAACCACTTTCTCTGGACTTTATTTTCACTGATGGCTTCCTCAGCACTGTCCAATAGTAACATTAAGCATTCTATATTATAGAATTTAATTTTTTTCTAGTAGCCACATTTTAAAAAAATGAAAGCAAACAGGTGAAACTAATTTTAATAGTATATTTAACCCACTATAACCAAGAGATCATCAATGTGGGTGCAGTCTATACAAAACTTAATAATGAGAGAGTTTACATTTTTTTCCTGTGTTTCATAAATCCAGTGTGTATTTCCCACTTACAGTACAATCTCCATTTATAAGTTGAGTTTTTTTAGACCTACCTTCTCTGTACTGAGATTTAATGTTCACAGTTGTGAAATAAGAGTCACTAGGAGTGGGGTGGATGATAATTTCACTACTGATTTAAGCTCTAATGGAGCTATGAACACCAACTGGTCAATGGGTTAATCAAATGAATAATCATATAGTACAGAAGAATGGTACGATTTGGGATTTAGAAAAAGACTGGGGACCGTGTGTCCTGACAGGGAGCACCAGGGATTTTGTTGTTGAGAGTGACAAGGACAAAAAGAGAATAAAGTCATACTCATAAGTGTCTAACAACATGGGGGAGAAGAAATGACCTGCCGTAGTCCTGAGTTTTGACCTTGAGCTCTCTGTTCTTGACCCAAATCTCTTTGATGATGTCACAGGACACAGGTCAGATTAATCCCCACAGGGAGGGTGGGAGGGTAGAAGCACAAGGCATCTGACATAATTGTCCTGGGAAGGCAGGCTTCATTTTATCACTCTGATTCACATTCACAATTTATTTTTATAGGGTAAGAGGAAAAGAAGTATGATGGTCAAATCATCACAGAGGAAGCGACATGACTGTGGAAACCAATACAAACCAAAGCCTGGTTTGAGCATCTCCATCCCTTTGAGGATGTCCAGTTACATATTCAAGAGGCCAGTTACTAGAATCACATCCTATCCTGGCAATGACATCAGATGCCATCAATGGGAGGAAACCTTGGAGCAGCCCCAACAACTCTGCTGGCAGAAGAGACTGCAAGGTCTCCAGGCCAGCAGAGTAAAGGAAACCTGTTAAGCCCTTTGGACCTTGCCAAAGCCCTGCTGAATCTTGCACCTAGTTGCACAGGTGCATCCCTGCCAGGTGTGCTCACAGGTGGTCTGAACTCCAGTCCCATGCCCATCCCTGCCTGGTCTTCAGATTCAGCAGAGACGATCCCAGGAGCTGGTCTGTACATCCTACAGCTCCTTTGCAAACAACTTCTGGTGACTGAGGAGGATATCAGGAAACAGGAAGGGAAAGTGAAGATGGCAAGAGAGAGACTGGTGGTAGCACTGATGCAGACAGACTCGCTAGCGAGGCAGGGAGAGTGAGGGGCCAAGAAGGACGTCCCGACAAACACGATGAAGAAAAGACAAGACGGGGCAGATGACATGGAGCTCACACTACATTAATGCCTCTGCAGGGGTCCTGATGTCTTCTTCCTTTGAGCTCTTGAAACTTTAATATATACCAATAGTTTTCTTTTCTTTGATTCCTTTGCATGACAGAGAAGATACAGACAGTGATCTTTCTGAGGTGAGAGATTGGGTTTCAGGTGAGGAGAGAAAGGAGATCTTTCCTTCTCATTTTGTTCTCTCATTTTCCTTTCCTGAGTGTTATGCATTTGTATTTTAAGATCAACAGAGCGGTATCACAGTCAGGGAATTCTTTAGAGGTCTGCCCTCACAGTCACAGAGAAAACCTACCTAGGCCAAATGGATTGTCCTTTTTGTGTAATATTCCAATAGATTCCAACATAATATTTCACTAAAGAGCTGTTATATCTGTCTTCTCAAAAAAGACACCTACTTCTGGGTCTCTATTTTTCTGGTATTTGTTGCATGTTGAATCACAGTTGCATATAATGAAATACTGGATTTTCCCTTCTTTTAGATTTGTATGCGTTGGAAATTTGATTCATGAAAATTGATGTCCCATTGCCGTATCATGCTGTCAGGAGAATGACCGTTTTCAGCATCACAAGTCTCAAAATCAGCCAGTGTGTTGGGATTTGTCTATTTGCCTGGTTGAGTATGTTGCACTCTTCAAATCCTCTTTATCATTACTTACTTTTGTCCCACAGATTTATCAGTTTCTGAGAGCAATGTGTTAAACAATAATAGAGTATCTTAGTATTTATATCTTCCTTAAAAAATAAGTTATTTTTTAGCTAAATCTTCTCTCCTCTATTCTTCCATGTGGTAATCATCTGGAATTTTGGTTCGAATGTGTTTTTAATGTCTTGTTTTAAAACTAATACTAAATTAGACAGACTGTTTTTTCCTTTCCTCATGACTCCTGTTTTGTTTTCCTGGGTTCACATTTCTTCTTCCTGATGCACATTCGTTACTGGTTCTTTCACTGCAGGCCTGTGGGAGGTCAACTTTGAGTCTGTTTGTAGGTCCGATAACGTCTTTCTTTCTTTGACACATAGTTTGAATAGGTGTTTAATTTAGCTTTGGTGTAATTTTTTTCCTTCTTTGTCAAGTTACTTAATATTTCTGAGCCTCCATATCTTTAGCTTAAAATGGGAATAAAACCCTAAAAATGGTGACTGTAACTGAGATAATACACGCAGAGCTTGCCAGTCATGTTGCTTAGCAGAAATTAAAGTCAATAATGATAACTATTATTAATCATTATCATATTATTATAATAATGTAATATATCATAATATATTAATGTATAATAATAATTATACATTAATTTATAATTATAATGTGCAGTGTATAATGTATGATGTATGCAATGTATAATAATAATATATTAATATTATTAATCATTAGAATCTTCAGAGTGTGCATTCTCAGAGAATCACAGCTTAAGATTGAGAATGTGAAGCTCACACACAAGAAGTCTGAGAGAGTGTCATGACTGTGACTTTAATTCTCAGCCCTTGGGTGTCTTCAGCTGTGGTCGTCTGCACAGTGTGTACAGATAATGTAATCTGTTCCCACAGACCCACTGCAGAACAGCACAGCCTGCCTCATGCCTGGGATGCTCTGGGCTGCTTGTTGGGGAGCCTCTGCTGTGAGGCTAGTTGGACTCTGTACAGAGAAAGATGAAAAAAGACTCTTTCTTTTCCCTCAGATTCCCCCCGCCCCGAGTTTTATTCACTTTTACATCCAGAGCAGATACTCTATTCCCAGAGCCTTGGTGTTACTCTGGGATTCAGGGTCTCCAGACACCTAGTCATTTTAACTCCCAAGGCCCAAGGTGACTGCAGAGTCATGTCTCACCCACTCCTCTCATCTTGGCCTGTTTCCCGTCATGGAGGACCCATGAATGGGGAGAGGAGACATCGAGGGAGATTGATCTGGAAGTCCTGGTGAATCTGAGCTTCAGAGAATGAAGCAGAAAAGGGGAACGTGAGACTGCCAGTGCTTCAGTGGGGGAGGAATATGGAGGAACCGAGAGGGGTGTGATGGCTGCACAGAGTCAAGGGGAGGGATGTTGCAAAGTTTCCTAAGAAGGGAAACCTTGCAATGAAGTGGGGATTCGATTTTACATGATGGCAATGTCTGTGCTGGTTTCACCAATTCTGGTGTCCCTGAGGGATGAACTGGTGTGACACCACAGGACAGAAGTTACAGTCACTTTCAGGACTTAAGGAAGTTGAAACCTTTCAGCTTAGTCCCCTGTGAGCCATTCAGGGCCCAAGTCTAGAAAGGCTTGGAGCCTGTGTCTGTCCAATGTGGTTTCGTTCTGTTCCAGCCAAGCTTCTCTGGACCCCAGCTATGAAAAAGGGACCTCAGATCTAGTCAGATCTAGTCATCGCAGCTTCCGTAGGTCGCCAGGAGGCAGGTAATAGCCCAGGCATTGACACTGGACCTCATAGTTGCCCTCCTTCTTCCGCCGGCAGACAAGTGACTTGTGAGGTGAGGAGAGCGCATCAGAATGGTCCAGTCAGCTGCCCAGTATGGGAGACTCCAGGGGAAGGAGATGCCAAAGCCACAGAGACCCGATGCCTCCTGTGTCTCCCTCTTCCTTTTGTCCACTTAATTTTCACCCTGAGTCCTTCTTTTCCTTCCATTTTCCCTCTTTTGGGTCTCTCTCCCTCTCTTTCCCCTGCATGTTCTAGCTTAATTGAGGTATTAACAACATACAGTAAACTGCATACATTTAAAGTGAACAATTTGATATATTTTGATTATAACTTATTGAACCATCACCACAATCAAGAAAAGAAATGCCCATCCTCCCCAAATTTCCTCATGCTCATTTTAATTCCTCCTTCCCTGCCGTTTGCAAACACATTCTCATTCCCAGGCAACCAGTGTTCCGGTGTATGTCCCTATAGATTTTCCTGTATTTTCCAAGAATTTTTATAAATGGGATCATATACTACTCATTTTTTACTGTCTTCTTTCACTCAGCATTATTATTTTGAGATTCATGCTTGTCATTGCACGTACTATGAAGTCATTCCTATCCCCAACCCTTCCCTGGCAGCACTGTGCACACGCCCGAGCGCTTCCCAGGTTGGCGTGAGAGCCAATAGTACTGCTGCATCCCCAAAAGTAGGAATGTGCCTTGGTGCAACACTGGGAGGGGTTGGCGGCAGCCCTGGACCCGCACATGAATGCTTTCCTGGATGGCTGGAGAGCCCACCGTGCCACTGGAGTCCCAATGATCGGCCAATGCTCAGACCCGTGAAGAAGCCCCACCCACCAAGCACAGAGGCTGCCATGAGCATGAGAAAAGGCAGCAGCAGATATACGTGCACATGCAGATGCTTTCCCAGATGCACAAACACCCATAGTAGTGCTGCGCTCTCACAACTGGGTACTTGCCTCCGTGTGGCGGGAGCTCTGAGCCCAGTGTGAATGCTTTTCCACAGGGTTGGAACACCCACTGTACCCACACAACGTCCAGCATATGGGGTGGGATCAGAAACACAGCTCATGCTTCCCCCACAGCAGTAGCAGGTGGAATCTGCGACCTGATACTACCACAAATACTCAGGCAAAAGATTAGTTCATCAAACACCATAAGAAACTACAGTAACAATTCAGAGCAGAAGGAAATGACAAATCTCCAGAAACCAACCTTGAAGTCACAGAAATTTACAATCTAAATGACAGAGAATTCAAAATAACTGTCATGAAGAAACTCACCAAGTTACAAGAATGTTCAGACAGTTCAATGAACTCAGGAATAAAATTAATGAGGAAAAGGAATACTTCATCAAAGAGACTGAAACTATTAAAAAAAAAACAAGCAGAAATTCTGGATATGAAGAACATAATTAATGAGATAAAAAAGAATCTAGAATCTTTAAAAAATAGAGCTGATATTATGGATGAAAGAATTAGTGATTTAGAGGATAGAAATATAGAAATGCTTCCAGTGGCCGAGGAGAAAGAACTCAGATTTTTAAAAAATGAAGGAATTCTTGGAGAAATATATGACTCAATTATAAAAGCAACCTAAGAATTATAGGTGTTCCAGAGGGAGAAAAGAGGGAGAAAGGAGCAGAGAGCTTGTTCAAAGAAATAAGATCTGAGAACTTCCCAAACCTGGGCAAGAACCGGAGTTATAAATACATGAAGCCAACAGAACGCCTAATTACATCAATGCTAAAAGACCTTCTCCAAGGCATATAATAGTAAAAATGGCAAAAGCCAATGACAAAGAAAAAATATTAAGGGCAGTAAGACAGAAGAAAATAACCTAGAAAGGAACCCCTATCAGGCTTTCAGCATATTTCTTGGCAGAAACTTTACAGGCAAGGAAAGAATGGAATGATATATTAAAAATACTGAAAGACAAAAACTTTCAGCCAAGAATACTCTATCCAGTGAAACGATCCTTATGATACAATGGAGAAATAAAAGTTTTCCCAGATAAACAAAGGCTGAGGGAGTTCATCACCACTAGATCTCCCATACAAGCAATGATCAAGAACGCCCTCATACCTGAAACAAAAAGAAGGCAAATGTCTACAAATCTTCGAGCAAAGAGATAAATAGACAGACAAAATCAAAAAGCTACAGCTCTGTTTCACAACAGGGTAGAAAATACTTAATTATAACTTAAAAGAAGAAGGGAAGGAAAGCATCAAAAGTAACTATAGGGGCCGGCCCGGTGGCGCAAGCGGTTAAGTGCGCGCGCTCCGCTGCGGCGGCCCGGGGTTCGCTGGTTCGGATCCCGGGCGCGCACCGACGCACTGCTTGGTAAGCCATGCTGTGGCGGCGTCCCATATAAAGTGGAGGAAGATGGGCACCGATGTTAGCCCAGGGCCGTCTTCCTCAGCAAAAAAAAGAGGAGGATTGGCGGATGTTAGCTCAGGGCTGATCTCCTCACAAAAAAAAAAAAAAAAAAGTAACTATAAACACTTCAAGTTAGTCACAAACGCACAACACAAAAATGAATAACTTGTGACAACAATAACTCAGAAGGAGAAGAGGAAAGGGATGGAACCTGCTTAGATTAATGGAGATAAGAGGCTATCAGAAGATGGACTATCTCATCTATGAAATCTTCATACAAACCTCACAGTAACCAGCAAACAAAAAATCAGAGCAGAGCCATATATCATAAAAAAAGAGAAACATCCACAGAAAAACCCCAAAATGAAATGGTAGTCAGAAACACAAAGGAAGAGGAATAATGGAAATATAGATTAGGTGGGATTAAGCACTCATGTATCAATAATCACTCTAAATGTAAATCGATTGAATTCTCCAAGGAACAGACAAAGAGTGGTGGGGTGGATTAGAAAACAAGACCCAACAATATGCTGCCTCCAGGAAACACATCTCAGCTCTAAAAACAAACAGGCTCAGAATGAAGGGATGAGAGACAATACTCCAAGCAAATGGCAAATAAAAGAAAGTAGGTGTTGCCATACTTATATCAGACAAAGCAGACTTCAAGATAAAAAAGACTATGAGAGACAAAGAGTGGCAGTATATAATGATAAAGGGGACTTTCCACCAAGAGGACATAATACTTATAAAGATATATGCACCTAACACAGTAGCACAAAGGAATATAAAGCAACTATTAATAGACCTAAAGGGAAAAATTAACAGCAACACAATAATAGCAGGGGACCTGACCACCCCACTTACATCCATGGATAGATCATGCAGAGAAAGGCAACAAGTAAATAGTGGAATTAAATGAAACATATGATCAGATGAACTTAATCGATATATGTAGAGCATACCCTCCCAAAACAGCAGAATACACATTCTTCTTAAGTGCACATGGAACATTCTCAAAGATAGACCATATGTTGTGAAACAAGGTAAGCCTGAATAAATTTAAGATGGAAATCATATCATGCTTCTTTTCTGACCAGAATGCTATGACACTAGAAATCAACTACAAGAAAAGGGATGGGGTAGTCACAAATATGTGGAGACTAAAGACAACACGACTGAAGAACCATTGGATCAATGAACAAATCAAAGGAGAAATCAAAAAATACCTGAAGACAAATGACAATGAAACGACAACAAAACAACTCTTATGGGATGCAGTTCTAAGAAGGAAATTCATAGCAATACAAACGCAACTCAACAAACAAGAAAAATGCCAAATAAGTAACCTTAAACTACACCTAATAGAACCAGAAAATGAAGAACAAATGAAGCCCAAAGTCAGCAGAATGAGGGAAATAATAAAAATTAGAGCAGAAATAAATGAAATAGAGACTAAAAAAACAGTAGAAAGGATCAATGAAACAAAGAGCTGGTTCTTTGAGAAGACTGAAACAAAATTGACAGACCCTTAGCCAGACTCACTAAGAAAAAAAGAGAGAAGGCTAAAAGACAAAAAATTAGAAATGAAAGAGGAGAAATTACAACAGATATCACAGAAATCAAAAGGACAATCAGAGAATACACTGAACAACTTACATGCCACCAAATAGGATAACCTAAAAGAAATAGATAAATTCTTAGATTCCTACAACCTCCCAAAGCTGAATCAAGAAGAAATAGAGTAAATGAACAGACCAATCACAAGTAAAGAGATCAAAATGCTCATCAAAAACCTCCCAAAAAACAAAAGTCCAGGACCAGATGGCTTCTCTGGAGAATTCTACCAAATATTCAAACAAGATTTAATACCCATGCTTCTCAAACTATTCTAAACAGTTGAAGAAGATGGAACACTTCCTAATTCATTCTATGAGGCTAACATCACCCTGACAGCAAAAGCAGATAAGGATAGCACAAAGAAGGAATATTACAGGCCAATATCACTGATGAACACAGATGCACAAATTCTCAACTAAATATCAGCAAATCGAACACAGCAATATATTAAAAGGATCATATACCATGATCAAGTGGAATTTATACCAGGGATGCCGGGATGGTTAAACATCCGCAAATCAATCAATGTGATGCACCACATTTACAAAATGAGGAATAAAAGTCACATGATCCTCTCCACAGATGCAGAGAAAGGATTTGACAAGATCCAACATCCATTTATGATAATAACTCTCAATAAAATGGGTATAGAAGGAAAGTACCTCAACACAATAAAGGCCATATATCACAAACCCACAGCCAACATCATACTTAATGGTGAAAAACTTAAAGCCACTCCTCTGAGAACAGGAAGAAGACAAATGTGCCCATTATCGCCACTCCCATTCAACATAGTACTGGATGTTTTGGCCAGAGCAATTAGGCCGGAAAAAGAAAGAAAAGGAATCCAAATTGGAAAGGAAGAAATGAAACTCTTGCTGTTTGCAGATGACATGATTGTAAATATAGAAAACCCTAAAGAATCCATCAGAAAACTATTAGAAATAATCAACAACTACAGCAAAGTTGCAGCGTACAAAATCAACTTACCAAATCAGTTGCAATTCTATACTCTAATAATGAACTAACAGAAAGAGAACTCAAGAATACAATCCCATTTACAATTGCAACAAAAAGAAAAAAGTGTCTAGGGATAAATTTAACCAAAGAGGTTAAAGACCTATACAATGAAAACTAGAAGACATTATTGAAAGAAATCAATGATGACCTGAAGTAATGGGAAGATATTCCATGCACATGGATTGGAAGAATAAACACAGTTAAAATGTCCATATTACCTAAAGTAATCTACAGATTCAATGCAATCCCAATCAGAATCCCAAGGACCTTCTTCATAGAAATAGAACACAGAATCCTAAAATATATATGGAATAACAAAAGACCTCGAACAGCCAAAGCAATCCTGAGAAGAAAGAACAAAGCTGGAGGCATCACAATCCTAACTTGAAAATATATTACATAGCTATAGTAATCAAAATGGCATGGTACTGGCACACAAGCAGACTCATAGATCAATGGAACAGAACTGAAAGCCCAGAAAGAAACCCACACATCTGTGGTCAGTTAATCTCTGACGAAGGAGCCAAGATCATACAATGAAGAAAGGAAAGTCTCTTCAATAAATGCTGTTGGGAAAACTGGACAGCCACATGCAAAAGAATGAAAGTAGATCGTTATCTTCCACCATACACAAAAATTAACTCGAAATGGATAAAAGACTTGAATCTAACACTTGAAACCATAAAACTCCTAGAAGAAAATATACGCAGTACAGTCTTTGACATCGGTCTTAGCAGCACCCTTCCCAATACCATGTCTACTCAGGCCAGGGAAAGAAAAGAAAAAATATACAAATGGGACTACATGAGACTAAAAGGCTTCTGCAAGGCAAAGGAAACGATGACAAAACGAAAAGACAGGACCGGCCCCATGGCTTAGTGGTTAAGTGTGCGCGCTCCGCTATTGGCGGCCCAGGTTCGGATCCTGGACGCGCATAGATGCACTGCTTGTCCGGCCATGCTGAGGCTGCGTCCCACATACAGCAACTAGAAGGATCTGCAATTACGACATACACCCATCAACTAGGACTTTGGGGGAAAAAAAGGAGGGGGATTGGCAATAGATGTTAGCTCAGAGCCGGTATTCATCAGAAAAAAAGAGGAGGATTAGGACGGATGTTAGCTCAGGGCTGATCTTCCTCACAAAAAAAAAAAAAAAGGAAAAGAAAACCCACCAACTGGGAGAAAATATTTGCAAATCACATATCTGACAAGAGATTAATCTCCAAAATATATAAACAACTCATACAACCCAACAACAAACAAACAGACAATCCAATCTAAAAATGGGCAGAGGATATGAACAGACATTTTTCCAAAGAAGATATACAGAAGGCCAACAGACACATGAAAAGATGTATAACATCACTAATTATTAGGGATATTCAAATCAAAACTACAATGAGAGATCACTTTACACCTGTCAGAATGGCTATAATTCCCAAGACAAAAAATAACAAATGTTGGAGAGGATAAGGAGAAAAGGGCACCCTCACACACTGCTGGTGGGAATGCAAACTGGTGCAGCCACCAGGGAAAACAGTTTGGAGATTTCTCAAAAAATTAAAAATAGAAACACCATACTTTTCAGCTATCCCACTACTGGGTATTTATCGAAAGAAATTGAAATCAACAATTCAAAGAGATTTATGCAGCCCTGTGTTCACTGAGGCATTATTCACAATAGCCAAGACATGGAAGCAACCCAAGTGCCCTGCTACAGATGAATGGATAAAGAAGATGTGGTATGTGTTATATACAATGGAATACTACTCAGCCAGAAACAAAAGACAAGATCGTCCTGTTTGCAACAACCTGGATGGACCTGGAGGGTAAGATGTTAAACGAAATAAGCCAGACAAAGACAAATATGCATTATTTCACTCATATGTAGAAGATAAACATACACAGGGATAAAGAGAACAGATTAGTGGTTACCAGAGGGGATGGGGGTTGGGGGTTGAGTGAAAGAGTTAAAGGGGCACATATGCATGGTGATGGATGAAAGTTAGACTACTGTTGGTGAGCACCATGCAGTCTATACAGAAATTCACAAATAATAATGAACACCCAAAATTACACAATGTTAAAACCCTTTATAATTTCAATAAAATAATTAAAAAAGAAAAAAATAATTCATTCTTTTTTATGGTTATATAGTATTCCACTGTGGGGAAATACCACACTTTGTGTATCCGTTCACCAGTAGATGGACATTTGGGTTGTTTTCCATTTTTGTATACTATAAATAGGTTGTTATCAACATGTGTGTACAAATCTGTGTATAGACATACGGGTTTATTTCCCTTGGATGGATTCCTAGGGGAGGAATTGCTGTGTAGACGTATGTAATTATTAAATATGCATTCAAGCTATTTTTCACCAGCACTCGATGAGAGTTTCAGTGACTTGACATCTTCAACAACACTTGCTATAATCAGTCTTTTTAATTTTAGCCATTCTCAAGTGTGGTGGAATCTCATGATGACTGTCACTTTCATTTACCCAATGACTCATGTTGTGAAGGAGAAGGCGAGCCACACACAGACTGGGAGAAAACATCTGCAAAACATATCCCTAGAAAAGGACGTGTATTTATAATATATAAAGAGCTCTTACAACCCAATAGTAAGAAGACAAGCAACACGTCATGCCTTACCAGGAGACAGCAGATCAGGCCTGTGATGAGCACCAGGAGGCCCGCCAAGCAGATGAGGATGAGGGCGCAGAAGGGGTGGTCTGGGGAGACAAGTGGTGGGGTGAGCCACCTCCTGTCATTGCCCCAGGGCTCCTGCTGACCCCACTGTGCCTCAACCGTCCTTGACAAGGCTTGGCCAACTTTCCTCATAATCCAAGACCCTGTGTGCATGGTTCTCTTCGATGAGGCACAGCATCAAGATACTCACCCCCTACCATGGGCTGGGGTTTCCTGCAGGTTTACCAGGCTTCTCAGTCAAGGTGTCCTCTCTGTTGGGAGAATATTCTGGAAGTGAATCAAATGGAGAGTGCATGTGAGTGTGGTTCACTCTTTTTAATAGAACTTTTAGACCCAGAAAAATAAAGGGAACAGTCTCATAAACATCCATCATCTAATTTAACCATGTATATTCCATCCAATTAAAACAACATTTTATCAATGTATAAATTATTAACACTTGCCAACCTTGATTCATCCCATGTTTTCAATGAAATATTAAAGTCAAGTAGACATCATCATGTTTCACCCCATTTTAGTTTCCATCTCTAAAACGTGAGCACACATTCCTACAAAATCCAAGGCCATTATCACAGAACAAAAGTTTAATAAATTAAATCAAATTCATACCTCTGGGCACAGAGGACTGAATTTGAGCTGGACTTTCTTATGATAGCTAGGGGGAGAATGGGTCATCACAGTTGGCAAGCCTATGGGATCTCTCTAAATTTGTAAATTCCCACTCAAAAGTGTTCTTCCCTGTCTAGAAACACATTCATCCCCTTCTCCTTTATCTATTTGCTTAATATTCATTTTCTAGGATTAACCTACAATGTAATATCCTGCAGGAAGTCTTCTCTGATTTCCGCCTGCAAGTATGAGTTTGTTCACATCAGTTAATTGATAAGTTTCAATTCTCTATTCTTGTTATTGCCAGCTACAACATAAACTCCAGGAGGGTAGGACACACAGCACCCAGTGGGCTTGGTGGGAGGGTGCATGTCCCCCTTCTTGTACCTCTATCCAGACAACCTCTTACAGGTGTGCTGTCTGATATGGAGCAGCAACAAGTCTCTTTTTGAATTAAAATTAATTTTAGTTAAATCAAATAAAAATTCTGGTACCTCAGTAACATTAAAACTCAGTAACAATAAAGACCAGTCCCAATACCATCCTTCGAGCACTCAACAGCCACATGCGGCTATGCACTGTTCAGCACAGATATAGAACATTCCACCACTGCAGAAAGTTCTAGTGCATTGGTGCTCATCTAGAGCGGGACTTGGCAAACTATAGCCTGTGGATCAGAAACCACATGACGCCCAAACATGTAAGTCTGCTTCACACACAGCTGGAGGCCCTCACTGACCATCCGGCCAGTGGCTCTCAGTGCAGAGATAAGGAAACAAAAGTCCAGAGAGGGGAGGTGACTAGTATGAGGTCACAGACTGTCTAGGAGAAGGTGAGGGCCTCCTACATTACACTGGTGTCCTTTTCTCTCTCTCAAGGGTGGGTAAAGACTGGGGGACTATGCCACCTCCTGCCAGCCTGAGAAAGTTCAATACTCTCTCAGCTCCAGGCATCCAGAGTCCCCAGAAAGGCCTCACTTCCTTTCCCAATGACCAGGGAGCCTTACCATCCCCAAGGACACTCTTCCTGTCCAGGGTCAAGTTCTGCAGCTGGGTACCATTCTGGCTCAGCCGCAGGAATTCCTCATAGATGGCAACTCTGTCCAGTCTCTGTGCCAAAGCGGCAAGGTACACAGGGAGTCCACTCCAGTGTGGTTACTGTGGGGGACAGACCTGGAAGGGCACAAATATGAACAAGGGTGTCTAGAATTCTACCCTGATTCTAGATTCCCTGCTTCTGGGTCCTGTTCAAGAGAACTTTCTGCAATAATGTAAACATTTGTCTGCACTACCAAATACACTCATTATTAGCCCCATGTTGTTATTGAGCACTTAAAATGTGGCTAGTGCATGTGAGTGAGGAACCGAATTTTTCATGTAATTTCATTTCAAGTAATTAATTTATAAATAAATAACCATAGGGAGAACATTTTTGAAACTTTGGAGTAAGGACTTCTGCAAATGCATACAAACAATGAGAACACTGGTAAAAATGGTCGAAATCAACTTTTCAGAAGTCTAGAAATTAATCAAAGGCTTGTAAGAATCTGAGGAGGGTTTAGTGAAGACACACGGTGGAATCTTGATACAGGCAGCAAACTTCGTGGCATTATAACTTGCACTATTCCCATCCTGCTCTCACAACATCCTCCATAACTTTGAAAACCGTCAGTCTCAGCACCATGGTGGCTGAGACAACCAGCAGCACAGCAGCCATAATGGGTGTGGAGCTCTGAAAAGACCCATCCCCACCCAACTGCAACTAGCTGACCTGCCTGGCAGCTCCCCGAAAACGCCCCATGTTCAGGGCTTGTCGTTACTTGAGTCAGAGCTTGCCCAGGATGGAAAGTCTGTCCCCAAGGCACTTGCTAAAAACAATCAGCGCTAATTGTTTTCTATTGTAGTTGCCTGAGGGAGTGACACCAGGAGAGGCAGGCAAGAGGTGAGCCAACAACTTAGAAGAAAAATTGGGGGAATGAGATGTCCACAGGGGGCTTTGAAAAGCTCCAGTGTATTTGTGGGCATCTGGAAGGCCACAAGGGCTCAGGCGTGTGGCACGCCCAGGAAAGACTTGAGAACGTCTGAATCTCTCACCTCTAGTGAGATATCTGAAATATCTGAAAACTGATTATGTAATACACCATATTAATAGAATAACGGCCAATACCACATAATCTCGACCATATACATAGAAAAGAATTTCACAAAATACAACGCCCTTCATGTCTAAAAAAGAAAATACTCAACAAATTAGGAATAGAAAAAACTTTCCCAACCTATAAATAGCTTCAATGAAAAACCCACAGCTAACACCATATTCAATGCTGAAAGACTGAAAATTTCCCCCTAAGACCAGGGACAAGGCCATGATGTCTTCCCTCATCTGATATGTTAATCACAGGTACTAGAGTTTCTAATGAGGGCAATTAGGCAAGAAAAAGGAATAAAAGAAACCCAGATTGGAACAGAAGAGGTAAAACTATTTGTTTTGCAGAGGAGAAGATATTGTATATAGAAAAACCTAAAAAATACAGCCCCCACACACACACAATATGTGAATCGTATCCCACCAGGTGTATAAAAAATTTAAATTGCCCCATGTGGTTAGCGGCTCCACTAGTGGAGAGTACAGTTAGACTGCTGATATTTGTTGAAAGTCTCCAGAAGTGGAGGAGGAGGATGATGCTGGAGGTTGGTGGCCCCAAATGTTAATGCTTTTCTCAACTCCCGAAAAACCTATGGAAGGAGATGGTAAGATTAGCTGATAGGGATGTGGGGGAGAATGGGCACCATGTCAGTGACTTCCAGATCAAGGATGTGTCACGGGAGCTCAGAGCCATCAGTCACCAGCTCAGCCAATGCTTCCAATCTCCTCAACCTACATCAAGTCGGTGACCAGGCAGGAGTGGAATATGTCTCACAGCTGGCTGCCTCTGTAGAGCTTGGTGACCTAGAACAAACGCGAGGGAGAGTGGGAGAGATGGAGGTCTCCTGGGGATGCGGGGCCCCACTGGAGCCAGTGAAAGATCACAGACTTTGGGGCAAGGGAGACCTGACTTCAAATCCTGGCTCTGCCCCTAACTCATTGTGTGACCTTAGACACAATACTCCCCTTTCTGAGCTTCAGTTTACCCACGTGAGAAATGGGGAAGGCAGCTAGGACATCACCTCTGGAAACTGAGAGAACCCAGACACGCAGGGAATGTGAAGGATTGAAACAACCATGTAACAGATGTAAGTCAGGCAGAGGAATGAGGGTGCCTTCAGGGAAAGGAGAGACGGGACAGGGGAGACCCCACCTGGTCCTGGGTGACCCTCAGCAGGGCGGTGTACTCCGAGGATGTGGGCTTCGGGTTGCTGTGGTTCCAGCTGATGCTGCGGTAATGCAGCTGGTATTCTCTCTGCATGCATAAACTCCAGGGTGCAGAGCCTGGAGCCACCGAGAGGAAGAGCAGACACGTGGAGACTCTCAGCTCCCAGCACAGAGGCATGGTGGCCCACGAGGTCACGGTGGTGGGTGCAGACAGCGTCCACACAGGTGGCTCCCCCATCCTTCACAGGCCTGGGGAGAGAGGTACATGGGGAATCTAGAGAGAGGTCCTGAAACCTCTGGGGTGGGGGCCAGAACAGGAAGGAGGAAATGGGAGGTCAGAGGGGAGACTGAGAGAGGGGTGGTAACAAAAGTAGTCATTAGGGGCAAATACTGAGGGGAGGGTCTCACCTGAGGGAGACCAGTCTGCAACTCAAGGAGAAGAGGCCCAGGCTGCTCTTCTTGAACAAGGATCCAGCTGGGGAGGAAGGAGGAGGAGGAGGAGCAGGAGGGACAGGGATTGGGGGAGGGGCTGGGTGGGATTTAACCCACCAGGAGCTGCTGGGACCAGGGTCTCACCAGGCTCTGCAGGACCCTCTCAGTGGAGTGGAACGTGGCTGAGCCATTGCTCCTGTCTGATGAATACTGGAGGGTGGAGATGGGGAAGGTGACTGTGAGGGTCTTCAGGTTGTGTCCCAAAGCTGCAAGACGAGAGGGAGAGCGATGGCCATCACTGAGAGCTGGCCTGAGACCACACCAGAGTCCTGCACTCATTATCATCTGGCGTCTTCTCTCCCAGGGGCACCACCACCCACCCGTGTGGTCACCCAAGTCAGAACCAGCATATCTGCTCAGCTCCTCCTCCCTCCCAGTAACACAAATTCCAGTTGCACACTGGTCCTCACACACACTCCCTCTCCATCCCTGTCCCAGCTCAGGTCTTAACTTCCTTCACCCGGACCAACACCCCAGCAGGCTCACTGGATGCTCTGTCTAAAGGATGTTCTACATTGACCACTAGAAGAATCTTTCTGAAATGAATACCTCACTAGGGCCACCACTGCTCTAGTACCACCCGTGGCTCCCTATGGCCTTCAGTGTCTAGTTCAACCTTCTTGACCTGGCACTCAAGGCTCTACTCAATCTGGCTCCTGCTGACCTTTCAGTCTCATTTTATCCATGTACCGCGGGTTAAACTTCATGCTTCACGCAACCCAAATTCGTTTCAATTCTCCCCATTCGGCATGTTGTTTCTGGCGCAAGCCTTTGCTCACGGAATCCTCTCTGCCAGAAAAACTCTTCATCCTCTACCTGCCTGGGTCTCTCCTGCTCATTCTTAAAGACTCTATTCAGGTGCAACTTTCTCTAGCAAGCTCTTCCTCTGCAAACTATGCCAGTGCCTCTTCCCGAAACCTCCCACACAGTGTTATATTGGTGTGTTAATTTCACGAGGCTAGGGGCTCTCTGAGGGCTGGCCTCAGACTGAATCATTGGTATAATCTTTGTGATCAGCACCATTTCCTCAAAACCAGAATCTCACACTGTGGCTGCCCAGCTCCTGGATCACAACTGGCTGGTGGAGGTGTGGGGCTGGAGAGCTTCTCTTGGGAAGGAAAAGGGGCCCCCAGACACTTGTGGTGGCTTCTGGTGGCACAGTTGATGATCAAGTATGCAGGGACGTGGTGGCCGGCTCGGGAGCTGTGGCGAGGGCTGTCTCAGGGAGGGACAGAGTGGGAGGAGCCCCCAGGCTCACCCGGGCTCCAGCAGTGGCTGTGCCAGGACCACCATTCACAGGTGAAGCATAAATGAGTGAGGGGAGGGGTGACTGTGTGAGTAGAGGGATGAGCAAGCCTGTGGATGAGAGGAGCCCAAGAGAGTGAGATAGGTGAACAAGAGAGACTGAACACAGAGGAGAGACAGATGGACGGGCAGAACACTGGACAGATGGATGGGACACCTGGAAAAGGAGGACCAAGGGCAAGGCTTTAGGAGAATTAAAGTGAAAACCACATGGGGTCAGAATGTGGTGGAGAATATGTCTGTCACTAAGGCTTTCTCACCCTGGGCTGCAACTCTCCACCAGAACACGGGAGAGAGAGAAGGGATGAGTTAGGGCCCTTCCAGGTCCTTCTCTCACCAAGGACAGTGGGTGCAGGAGAACCACTGCTCCCCAACCCCAAATGGGGATGGAACCCAGGAGATGAGGGCCAGGAATACTCACTGGTAGTAGTCAGGGCCACAGCTCCATAGGTGTCAGCTGTGGAGAGAAGGTGAGAGGAGCTGAGCAAGAGTTGGGGTGAACATAAAGGATTAAGGGATAGGGAGGATGTAGGGAGCTTTGTGGGAAAAGCTTAGGGAAAAGCAGAGGGGAAGAGTGGAGGGGTGTTCAGGGGGGATGAAACGAGATGGAAGGTGGCTGGCCCCAGTCATCACCCCAGAAGACTGCACCCCGACCAGAAGGAGACAGAGATGGATCACAGCTCACTTTAGAGCAATGGAGGCAACACAGAACTATGATAGGGACAGAGAGCACGGCTGTAGCCCAGCCCCTCAACACTGACATAGAGGCTGTCCCCATCCAGGATGAAGGAGCCCAGGTGGGGGACGCCCTGGCTCTCATGGCTCAGCTCCCAGTAGAGTTGCTCTCTGTCCAGCCCAGGACCTGCGGGGGTCAGAGTGGAAGGTACAGATGATGTCCACCCCACTGGCTGCCCACCCTTCTCAAGCCTGAGGGAGGAAGAACATGGGGACGTGGAATATTGAGCAGGGGTCCTTCTGAGGGTGGAAAGCGAGAGAGTGGAGGGGTAGCAGCCTGAGGGAGAGGCTGAAGGGGCTGCTCTGATGCCTGGAGGGGCTCTCCTCGGTGTCTCCCGTCTGAGACAACCCCCTCACAAGTAAGGCCTGACTTCCTTTAAGATGTGGAGGGAGGCCTGTGAGTGGCTAAGTGGGGTGAACACACAGACCTGGGTGAGGGGGCGCCTGCAGGTCTGCACGGACAGCAGCGAGGAGCACAGTCACTACCCTGTGCCATCTGACACATCCAGGCAAGAAAGTACCGTTACCTTCTCGCGGTTCTACACTCCAAGGTCTTTTCTTTCTACTTCTTTCCTACTCCACAGCCATCACCCAGGCCTAGGGAACAATCACCTTATTCGTAACCTTCTTCCCAACACCTCCTATCTGCCTCTTAAGTCTACATTCTTAACCATGAAGTCCATTTTAACCCACATGCTTAGACCAAACGCCAATCACATCACCCATCTGCTCGCACCTCTCCACTGTCTTCCCACTGGTCTTAGAACAGAGTCCAAAGTCACGCCTGACCTGGTCCAGCCTGTTCCCCTCGCTGGTCTGGCTCACACCCCTCCCCCTGTGTTGACTCGGCTCAGCCATCCCTCTTTCAGGTCATGGACACACCAGGCTCTCTGCTTCAGGGGTGTCCTCATGCGGGTCCCTCTGCCTGAAACGCTCTCTTGAACACACTCCCACACCCTCACTCCAGTCTAACCCTCCAACCACCTAAATCCAGTCCCAACTCTAGCTCTCAAGCTAAATATCAGTCCTTCTCAAGAGGGCTTCCCTGCCCCCTCAGGTTGAGTCCCCTTGTGCCAAACTCCCACATCACTCTCATCATTAACTGTCTAAAATCCAAATTCCCTAACAGAATATAAATCCCATGGAGGTGGGACAAGGTCTGTTTGGTTCTCCAGGTCCCCACGCATCTGGCCCAGAGCCTGGCTCATCAGATGAGGAACCATCCTGGTTTGAACGCTAAATGTCCTGTGTCCTGGAAAACCCCTCTGTTCTGAATAAATGAGGATGGTGGGTCACCATAAATTGTGCACTCAAAGAATATCTACTGCATGACAAGCACACATTCCCTCAAGAACGTCCCAGGAATGCTAGAATGAAAAAGGCACACAGACATACACACACAATTAGGAGAGGCCAACAATTATATATAAAATTACTTAACAAGATTGTCTTCAACGTGAATCACCAGACTGTTATTTCAGAAAGGACTCAAGAAGCAAAGTTAATTCCCTTTAGAATGTGAGGTGGAGAGGACAATCTTTTTGGAGACTAGTGCCCTACCCTTCTATCTAAAAAGTGTTGCTTAATATTCCTCCAAATGATTTGAAATCTCATAAACAACAACAATATGCTGAAAATAAATCCGGCTGCTGGTCAATTTAACTTTACATTTCTGTTACTAACATAAAGAAGTTCAAATCATATTTTTCTCCAGGTGTCTGTAAGATTTTGAATTTTTGTGGAGCATTTATAGGTCTTTAGAAGTCAAATTGAATAGGCCTGAGGAATGTTGCTGAGCATCCCTGCTAATATTTAATGAGATGTCTTGTAATACTACATATACACGTAAAACATTTATATATTTATATTTATATATGGAATCCTGACTTTTGAGAATTCGGAATGCAGGTAAGTCTATGTTACACATATTTACACTTATTTACATATATTTGTTTAATGTGTTCTTCTTTGCAAATAACTATTTTCTGAATTATTTACACACACAGAGCCTCACACACCTTACCATCTTTCCCTTGAATATAATCCATCAAACATCAATAATTTTTCTCATGATACCCTCACTCTCAGTGTCCATGTGGTGACAACCTGAGCCCAGGAAAGCCCACTGGCAGGTCTTCTGCACAGCGGAGGCTGCCGGAACCTGTTGGTACCAGGTCCACAGGGTACTCACCTGGTCACACAGAAATCCACGGATCAGCGAGGACAGGTGGACCCTGAGCCTGGTTTCAACTCAAACTTGAGCCCCACAGACACTTTTCTTTTCTAACGGAAAAAAAAAGCAAAGATTGCTTTTGAGGCCTTTTACAGGGAGTAATACAGGTGATGGAAGGAAAGCCCACCCCACTTACTTTTCTTTTTCGTATTTACTTATTTAACTGTAACTGTTGGCTGAGACTGGATTTTCCCGATTCCTGTCCAGCCACCTGCTCCCCAAGATGGGAGAAGCAGCTCCGCGCTGTGTGCACTTGACTCGCTCAACTCACTTGGCTGGACAGAGACTTTTTGGTGACTCCGGACCCTTTAAACAAGCTTGTCATTTATGGCCCCTGTAAGTGGCTCGCTGACTTGTAAATATTTCCCACACTTCATTCAGGGCTCGGGAGATTTTCAGGCCCTGGAGCAGGTTTCCCAACCTCCGCACCATTGACATCTGGGGCCGGATGATTCTCTGTCGGGCCGTCCTGGGCCCTGGAGGACGCTGAGCAGCATCCCTGCCTCCCCCTCTAGATGCCAGGAGCGCCCCCATTAGTAACAACCCAAACACCGCCTCCAGACGCGGATAAGCCCCCTGGGGACAAAATCACACGGAGGACGGTGACGGGGACTCTGAGGAGGGGCCGGCGGCGCCCGGAGCCGGGAGGAACAGCAGCCTCGGGCGCCCTGAGCGAACAGCCCGGGGAAACGGGGCTCCGGGGGGACGGAGGGACGCCGGGCCGTGACGGGGCTGCCCGCGGCCCAGGCCCCTCCGTCGACCGCGACCGGAGCCGGGACCGCCCGCCACTCACCGCGCCTCGCCCCTTCGGCCGAAGGTCCACGGGAATCCCGTCCGCGCCGAGAAGACTGGACACACCGCGCAGACCTCCCGCTCCATCCACGGCGCCGCCCGCGCTTCCGCTTCCGGTCTCGGGCGGGCGTTCGGGGAGGACGGACGTTTGGGGGCTCCGGGTTGAGGCGGCGGGCGGGGCGGGGCCGCGCACTCCAGCCTCGGGGGAGGTCTCCAGTGTCTAGAGTGAGTGCGAAGCTGGGCCGCGGGCTGGGTCAGCACCAGGGACAGGGACGGAATCTAGGGGCGGGAACCAGTTCTAGGGGCGGGCTGTGGGCGGGCACAAGGGTGTGAGTGACACCAGGCCCGGGGGTCGGGGGGACAAGGGTGCGGGCGGGGCAATGAGCCGGGACCAGGCTGCGGGCGGAACCAGGCCAGGAGGTTGTCCGCGGAGACCAGTTCCAGGGGCGGGAAGAGGCGGGGGTGGGGCTGGAATAAGTCTGGCCGACCTCACAGTGGGAGGAAATCAGCTCCAGCGGCGGGGCTGGAGGCGATGCTTTCCTTGCACCCCTAGACTGTACAGGTAGCTGGATGTTGAATAGCTTTTCTTCATTCCTTTCCCTAAACCTGGAGTCATTCTATCATGGCCTTTTTTTTAATTCTTTCACTATTTTTTCGTAAAAAGTGATATCTATGACAACATTCATCAAGTAAATAACAAATGGAATGAAACCTATTTCCTTCTCCGTCTTTATAATGCAACAATTGTGCTTTTATTTTTTCTGGCACAAAGAATCATCGTAGTAAATTACTCTGGTCTTTTTTATGGGATATAATAAATATTTTTTAAAAGACACTTTTAGACTTTTTTCTTTTTAATTTATAGCCAGATGCATTCTAACAACAAACATAATTTGTAAACATGCTCTCTCCTCCAGCCCATTATTATTTCTGTAATATGTTATTTCATGAATTATCTTACTGGACAGAACATTTAGCAATGTAGAGACAACTTTGGTAATAAGTATATATGAATTGTTTGCTGTTTTGTTTGGTAAGACTGGAATATTGTACTTTAAATATGATGGGATTTTTTTTCATTATTTACCTATTCCATCATCATCCATGATCAGTCTTTTATCATCTCATTCCAGTCATATTAGTCATATTCTGAATGTCTGAATATGCCACATGAAAACATTTAAAAAAAACTTTATTGAGGTATGACTGACATACAAAAAGCTGTACATATTTAATGTATACAACTTAATGTGTTCGGAGATAATATACACCCGTGAAACCATCACTACTCAAGTCCTTAACCTATTCATCACCCCCAAATGTTTCCTCCTGTCCTCTTTAATTTTTTTATTTAACTTCCTTTTTTAAAATACTTTTTTTCTTTTGAGGTAGGAATACTTAACATAAATCTACCCTCCTAGTAAATTTTTAAGTCTACAGTACAGTATTGTGAACTATCGGCCCATGTTGGATGGTAGGTCTCCAGAACTTCTTAATCTTGCATAACTTTTGTTGCTCAAACATCTGTTGCCAAGAGGCCCTCTTCATCTTTAACTGAAAAATCCCCCCATATTTTTAAAAGCTCAACTCAAACATAAGCTTTCCATGAAGAATTATCTGATTTATCCAAGTAACACTATCTACTCTTGTTGACTCTGCTAACCTCTAACTACCTTTATTTTGGCACTTTTCAAATTGCCCTGCTATTCTTTTTCACATGTACCTCACTATGATTTCTTGGAAAGCAGAGCCTTTATCTTATCAAGTTTGCATGCTCAATTCATTGTTTATGTCTTCTACTAGAGTAATAATAATATAATATGTCCATTCATTTATTGAATCTTTAGTTCTGGTTTTTGCACACCTACTATGTGTAAGGCATAGTGCTCGCCACCTTGGGTGTAAAGATATGAATAGGAGGCATGTGCTAAAGACACCCACACTTACTTCCATCGTAATTCCATGTGTGTTATTCTGTGATCAAGATGAGTATACGGTGCTACGGAATCTCTAAGTGTTTGCCTAACACATCATGTGGTTTAAGGGTTGTATTCCCTTGAGAAGAGCTGCTTCAGCAGAACCTAACAATGTGAGTATAAGGAAGCCAGATCAAGGTAACTCCCAACATGGAAACGATGTATTGATTTCCTAAATGAATGTATTGAATGAGTGAATGAAATAATAGAAAATAATGAAGAAATGTGATGCTATTGGTTACTCTCAGATCCTTTACATTTTATTTGGAGACAAAGAAGAGGTGAGAGAAAGTGATTGTGTAATTTTGCCAGTTCATATCTGTCTGATTACATATTTCTCTCTCGGGGCACAATACACAGACAAAGCAGCAGGTAGCTCTCTCTTCCTGAGGGATGTTCCTGAATCCTGGCTGACAGAACGTCCTACACCCAGAGTGGGGAGTTTGAAAGAAGAGAATTATTGATGATACTGAACAATACTATATAATTGGATAATATTTTTTTATTTAATAATATTGAATAATTGATAATATTGTTTAAATTACCTCAAAACTTATCTTAGAGATCACCTATAAGATTTGACATGATTGATGCACCCAGGGAAAGCAAAATAAAATCAAGGTCAATCTGCAGAAAAGAGTTCCCAACACGAAAATACGTACTGATTTAAAAAATTTTCCATCTCAATGACTAGGACACTTGTTTGTTTTATGGAATGGGGCATCTGGCAATAACAAATGTGATTCTGAATATGGTATTCCAGGATTACTTTTTTGAACTATAAGCAGATTTTACCTTAATAAAAAATAATATTTTAATTCATACAATGCATTTATATGAGAATTGTTTGATTAGTACAAATTGTAATTATTGAATTTATTTAGTAATGTATTTAATGTCAGGTAGATTATACACCAAAGACACAGGGACAGGCTTGAATGATATAATATAGCATCTTGAGGGATGGCTTACAAGACTGAGTTCTAAAGGGAAATCTGAAGAAGAGGAAGAATGCAGTTCCTTGGGAGCCAAAAGAATCTTTTTTTCTGATGGTGAATTTTTCTACAAGAATGTATAAAGTTGGGATGAAGAGATGGAAATATAAGGAAAATTAATAAAATATTGAAATATTAAAAAAACCCCTCAATGTCAATTCTTTTGATTTTCGTTAAAGAGAATAAAATTTGTTTTCTGGAAGAAAAGCATATGGCAAAAGACAATTTGAATTGTATCTTTAAATCATCAAAAGTCTAGGTCATCAGCATCTGTTATATCTTCAGGGCACAATGCATGCAGAGCAATAAATTTGCAAGCACGTGAGATTGACACTTTTTCAGCTTAAATGGGAATTCAATCAATTTTTTATCAGCTCATCCTATTAAATTGGTAGCCTCACTGTCCTGCTGTAATGTATAAAGCATTTCAAAATTCCGGAATATCTCTTTAATTACAAGTGTCCTTTCAATATCTCTTGGACAGTAAGAAAAATTATATCAACAAATGAGAATTTTGTTATGAGTTAAATGATTTCACCATTATTTTCATATATGCTCTCTATCTTGTGATGTAGATGATTAATCCAAGATTGACTTGTCTGCAACCTTTTTGAATCGCATGGCCCAGTCTATCAGCTCCTCATGTGTGATGAAACCTTGACCACGTGGTTCCTGGGGAACAAACTCCCTTACTTTCACCTGAAGTCCAAGACCTTTAGGAAAATCATATAGTTCAGAATTACATGCTGTGACACAGAGTTTCTTTTCTCATCCAGTGACACGTGAGCTCCAGTGCTTTTTTTAAATTGGGTGTTTCTTAGGAATGGGTGGAGCTAAAAGGGAGACATAATGGGGAAATGAAATGAGCATGGAAATTGAAGGCAGAAAACCCAGATTCGAACTGGTGGGGATACTGAGTTGCCCAGCAATTAGATTTTTTCCCCTCTATATTAGTCATCCTCTGAATAAGTTCAATTTGGGGAGTGTTTACTATTCTGCATGCTTAAGGAAGCAGGCATTCTTGTCTGCCCTCAGAGAGCACATGGTGAGGTTTAAACCATTCCTGAAGATTCCACGTCCAGGGAGTGCTGTGGGGCTAAACCTGAGCTGCACCTTGAGCAATGAGGTTTGCTTTAGGGGTGCTAGGGAGTTTCCTCGAGCTCAAGAAGAGACAAAGACAGCCTGCTTCTTCCTACCTTTGAACAAAATATTTTATTAAATGAGAGAGAAGAGATGAAAGCTCCTAGTACAGAATCTTCACGCATTAATTGATATAATTTCTATATAAATGTACAACTGATATTTGTATAATACATAACTATATATATGGTTGTATATATACATGAACAAATATATATTCACAACAAATGTGTGTATTTAGATCTAACATGACATTCACTTCCTCATACCTGAAAGCAAGAGTTTCATGACACATTATTCATAGGTTTTGGATTTATAAAAGTCTAGGTTCATGTACAAATTCATCTAAATAGAATTGATAAGGACTTGGGGAATTAAAATATATTTCATAGTATTGGGGTTCTGATCTGTAAAAAGGGGATCAAACTCCTTGCTTCCAAAAGTCATTTTAAATTTCAATGGGGAAATATTTATTTAGCTATCAGTAGCCTTTCTAGAAAAATGCAGGAAGTTCAAATAAATTGTCCTTTCCCCAGAAGCATTTAAGATATCAAGGGATAGGGCCAGAACTAGATTTTGGAAATCCCTGAATTTTTTAATTCCCTGGGATGAATTGTCATTGTTTTCTCTTGAACGCTTACCTCTCACAGTGAAAGTTTTTAATCAATTATTTCTAGTTAAAAGAGTTGACACTGTTGCTAATTAGACCCTACAATCATTAGAGGTTTACTTGCAACCTGTAAGAAAGAACAGTAATTCATTATGCACAAGTCACTGCTGATCTGTGACAATGTGACAATCACAATTCGATACCCAAATAAAATAACTCTCGGATCCTAAAAGAACAATAATGAGAATCCTATTTAAGGGAGAATTTTACCTGCTAAGGGAAAAACATGAGCTGGCCTGCATCCATTATGGACCCCGGTTCTGCTTTTATAAGAAGTATTTCATGGAGGGCTCATGCCACCACATCCACAGCATCATAGATGTAGTAGCTGGATCCAGACAGAGTCGTGTCTAATGTTTCCTTTGGCAGAGACTCCAGGGAGGCATTGAATGGACACTCCAAAAATTTCCACATTCAGTTCCTGCAAATGAGCAGTTGAAATGTTCAAGGCATCATTTGGTAAAGAAAAAGTCTTCTTGGTATTTAGAGGGGCTAACTGTCCATAGAGAGTGTTTAAATCCAGATATCTCAAAGTTCTGGTGTGCAAAGGAAAGACTCCCATGGTAGGTATCGAAAAAGTGGTGACGTGGAATAAAAGAAGCATCCCACTGTGGTGTAGTGATCCACACCTTCTGAGTGGTTAAATAATGGTTTCCTGCAATGCTCACATTTATTAATCTACTTGTGTCACCATAAATGATAAACACGTTGGCTGATGAGTCTGTGCTTCTGGCTATGCATGTCCAATCTTTTGAAGTGTACGTCCTCTTGCTCACAGGTATCTTAGTCACAGGCAGGCACCGTTCATAGTCATCTCTCTTCTAAGTTCCCAGAGGAATTGCTCACCTTTTTTATCAAGTGATACTAAGATTCCTACCCAGGTCCAGCCAAAATGTGTCAACAATAAGACCATTCTGAAGACTAGAGATGTGTCCTTGTGAGCTATCTGATAGAGAGCAGAAAACTAGTCCTTACCTTTCAGTACAGGATCAAAATCTCCATAGGTTGTCTGAATCAAAAGAGAAAAAGTGTTCCATATTGAGTTCTCTGGAAGAAAAATAAACAGAATTTCAACAAAATTCATATGATCAGCTAGCTAAACTTACATTCTTGGTGCTAACACTGTGAGTATGAAGCAATATTATCTGATGGTAGAAGTGATTGAGGGGAAGCTTGGCTTTGAACGCAGACTGCCTGGGTTCAAATCCTGACTCTAATGTGACTAGCTTAACGCACTTGAGAAGGTTAAATAACCTCTATCCATCTTAGTTTCTATATCTCTAAAAAGTCCCATAATAACGTTACCTATTCATTGACTTATATTAGAATTAAATTTGTGACTATTTGTAAAGCATTTGAAGAGTGTAAAGTGGTTTTAAGTACATGTTTACATATAAAATTTTATTAACTATTCGATAAGTAACTAGGGTATGATTATTTCAGAATATCTAGCTTCCACTCCTTTGAGAGAATTTGGGCAACCACACTTCCAGAAGCTCCTGTGGTCTGCTTTAGACAGTGATGCTAGCCTCTGGCTACTTCATCCCTCTCTCAGATTCACACACCAAAATAATGAATCCACCATTTCAAGAACTATCTGTGGTAGGTTTTTTCCTATTAGGGAGACATGCAAAACCACTTTCTTCTTTTCCACATGAGTGGCCACAGAATTTCACCAAGGAGGAAAACGTCAGTCCCTCCAGATCCATCCCTCCACCATGCTCATACCTGTGGTATTTTGTAGAGCTCCAACAGTGTCGCAATGTGGGCAGAGAATGCTGGTGTGGTTCCTGCAGTGACAGCCATATTCTTGTTCTGTGCCTGGCAGGTGTAATTAGGGATCATCTGACCCCATCCCGATAACCACCTCAGGGTGCTCACCAAGGTGCTGACATCACTGTGGAAGGAATTGTAGACATGGAAACCCAGAGACAGGTTGGGGAGCCGCTGGGGGCTCCTGTTGATCTCCTCGATGGCAAAAACAAAGACCAGGACATAACGATAGTTTTTGAAGTTCAACCTGTACCAAGGCCATAGTATTAAAAACAAAGATCAAGTCATGCACTTCAGGCATAACTCAAGTGGGGAAAAAAAAGAGTAAAGGGTGGCATTTTGACTTAAGCAACTTGTTCATTCCAGAGCAATGGCTGTCTCTTCATGACTTTGGAATCTGGAGCACACGCACAAGATGTTCCCAAAGCCTTGGAAGATCAAGCCCTACAACTCTAGACTCAAAAGAGATAGATCAATATCCTAAAATGAATTAGTGGAAAGAAGAGGCACAAAGGATGCTTAAGGGGAAAGAACCCATTTGCATATTTGTTTACAAGTCAAACACTATTTCACACAGTGGCACCAACATGAGGTTGGTCATGGGCATGTGCAGGTATAGTGAGATGAAGCAAAAGTTTATAATCCATTAAAGAAACTAGGTAGGACAGGGAAGTGCATAAGAAAAACTTGAAGGAAGGGCAAGTCGAGTATAGAATGGTATCATCAAAACTTTTGCAATATACTTTTCTAAAACTGCCTGCCTCACAGACTTAGGAAACACATACTACCAGAAGCAGGGAAATTGCACCATAATAAATAAGGAGATAGTCTTAGGGAGAAAATAAAGAGGAAGAAGCAATTTATGACTCTATGTTTTTCTAAAAGAGTTCTAAAACAATTCAGAGTCCGAGGAGCAGTGTAAACTTGCAGCTTTTCATCTATTTCTTTACAGATTAGAAAACCATCATAAGCAGTGAGCTTTACAGCTTATCTTTGGGTTGATTCCTCTCTTACACATCTAAGTTCAGTCCAACGTTAATTTTCAAACAATTTAATTGACAAGGTACAACATGCAATTCCAGAAGATTGCACAGCAGAACATAGGCTTTTGGTGCTCTAACATTAAAATATTATTTTCATTGGTGAATACAGCTTTAAAAACCAAAATGTTGGGATGCTGTAATTCTGAGTCACACAGAAACACTCAGATTGGATTACAAATAGGATTTGTATCCATTTCCTATTGCTACTCTGAGAAACTACCACAGATTTAGAGGCCTAAAATAACACAAAATTTATTATCTTATACTTTGGGAGGAGAGAAATCTAAAATGAGTCTCACTGGCTAAAATAAAGGTGTCAGCAGGAATGCATTCCTTCTGGAGGCTCTAGAGAAGAGTCCATTTCCTTGCATTTTCTAGCTTCTAGAGGCTGCTCACATTCCTAGGTAACAGCCTCATATCACTTCAATCTCTGTTTCCATTGTCATAACTCCTTCTCTGACTCTGACTTTCTTGACTTATTCTTTCACTTGTAAGGACCTTTGTGATTATATTGGACCCATCCAGATACTTCAGGATTATCTCCTCATCTCAAGATCCTTGACTTCTTCACACTTGCAAAGTCTCCTTTCTATGTGAGGTAACATATTCACAGATTCGAAGGATTAGGAATTGGTCACCTTTGGGGGCACATTTCACCTACCACAGGACCCAACTACATGCTTTCCAATACTTGAAGCAAAACACAGAAGAGGTTAAAGTAGGTAGAAATGATATTCCATTTAAATATGAACCAAAAGAAAGCATGGGTATCCTTGTTAATATCTGATAAAATCCGAGTTGAAAGCAAAAAGCATGTGAAATATCAAAGGTGGTGACCATATGTCATATGTGACATATGTGGTGACCCTATGTGGTGAAAGGAAGAGAAGATCGAGTACTAACAGTCATTATATATATCCCCCCAAAGTGAAAAAAAGCTATTATTTATAGACCCATGTGCATAAGTACATATATGAACAACCAGATTTGGAGATTTAACATATCCTCTTAGAAATGGTCAAATTAAAGACAAAAAAAATATGCCAAGTTATGGAAGACTTAAGCTTAACAGATATTTACATATAAATGTAAATAACGCTGGTATATTATGAACCCCAAAGAATATACATACATTTGACCAGACACTGGGCCATCAAGTAAGCCTTTGAACATTGAAATTATACACAATGCATTCTCTGACCACAGTATCATTAGGCTAGCAATTAATAAAAAGATCTAGAAAATTCCATTTTATATATATATATGTATATATATGTTAAACACTTGATCTTTCATCCAGTACTAGGGATCAAATGTACAACACGACTATAGTTAACACCGCTGTATGATACATATGAATGTTAAGATACTAAATCCTGAGTTCTCATCAAGAGGAAAAAAATATTTTTTTCTTTTTTTGCTTTTTCTGTTTTATTATATTTATATGAGATGATAGATGCTAACTAAATTTATTGTGGTAATCATTTTACCAAATATATAAGTCAAACCATTATGCAGTACACCTTAAATTTACACAGTGGTGAACGTCAATAATATCTCAATAAAACTGGAAAAAAGCACATCTTTTTCAGAGAATACACCAAATTATTTTAGACCATAAAGGATACTGAGTAAATGCATTTTGAAGAAAAATAAATATCATCTCAATAAATAGTTCATTTTTGAATAATCTATACATTATGATGAGACTTTCTCTTAGTACTAACTTCTAGCCAAGGTATGGTTTGCCCAAAGATTCCCTCCCCTCCCACAATATGGGTCAGGAGCAGGATGGCTTGTGGATCACTGCAGTAGGATCTTGGTGTTTTTTCCCTACAATTTGCATCCTTTAGGCTTTCAGAAAATAATCACTAATGGAGATTATTCCAAGGCAGGGGAAAATAAAACATGCTTATTTCTGTCTTCTGTTTGGAAGGAAAATATTCCAGAAGGGAAAAATAAAGGAAGCCACAAATAATTATTGAAGGAAAAGAAAGGAGCTGATGATTCATAGTTTACGGGAGAATCTCAACACAGCTTTTATATTCAACTTTCATAACTGTCAGAGGGATTCACACACACACAGGAACTTACACGTAAAATGTGACATCTTTGCTTGGATGAGTCACAAAGAAATTTCCATTGCATTTCTGAATCCTGGGTCAATGTATAGAAGGGGGAAATCCCACTGACCACCAAGTCACCTTCCTTGTAGACACTGGGCCTTATGTAATCAAAGCCGCTCGAATAACTCATCAGGCACATGGAATGTGGAAATTTCCCAAGGAGGGGCAGAAGAAGCAGAAAGAACATCTCAGCTGACTCAACAGTTTGAGGCAAGGCCTCTAGTCAGTGGTGACTGAGGGAGCAGAGATGGAAAGAGACCTGCAGTGCAACCTTCTGCAGGGAAATTTTACTCCTGTGCATGGTACACGTGTCTAAAAGTGCTCTGCCATTCAAGACCATGGAAAGAAGATTTGTTATTAATCAGAACTAGGGCATTTTCAAGAGCAATATATACTGGCTCAGATCTTCCCTCAATGTCACTGTGGGTCAGAGTTGCTTCCGGTGTCCTCTTTCTGTCACTCCCCCAGTCCAGGCCTAACTGCTCACTGCTCTCAGTAAGGAGCTCTGGGGTCCTCCCTGCCCTGGGGCTCTGCACCTGGCACACTGTGCCCTGGTAAAGACAAAGGTGAAAAATACGTTTGGGCAACATCTTCCACTGAAGGTGCCAGAGATTTCATCAGGGATGGGGGTCAGCAAGGCTCTGGAAACTACCCCATTCTGAGATTGGATTTTTTCTTTCCCAGGCAAACATTCTGTTTCTTGCAATTGACTGAGTGGTGTTGCAACCATCAAAACACAACATCAGAAAGAGCTGGTATCGCAATCGGCAAAAATAGCCCAGCATGATTCCTGTGATACCCAAGGATGAGGTCATTGACCATGCCTTGGGTAAGCCTCAATGGTACTTTACAGCCTATATCACCAACCTCACCCTTAGGTCTATCTGACCAATGTCTGAAGAACTGGTCTCATGCACAGTTCAGGAAATGGATATCCATTATCCAGTTCATATCAGTTTCCCATGAAATGAAGTCTAAATTCACATATATTTACACCTAACCTCTTCCTTAGACCTATGTCCTGTGCTAGGACTCCAGTACTTAGTTACTACATGTTCCAGTACATTCCATTTAAAGTCTGTCTCTCCTAAACCCAAAGTCTCTCTCAACAACTCTTTTCCATTTCTCTGCTAATCTTCAAGGCAAACATTTGCAACGGTTGTTAGTATTCAAATATTCCTCTTCCTCAATTCCCATTCTTTTCAACCCACTTCAAGCAGGTCTGTCCAAGTATGTCACTCAATCTGTTCTCGTAAAGAACATCAGCAGCTTCTACGAGGCCCAATCCAGTGGTCATTCTTTACTCTTTTTTTACTTCAGCACGCAGCATCATTTGACCCGGCTGACTGCTCTATCCTTAGGACACTACTTTCTCATAAACTCAAGCTAATTTTGTTTTTGAATATAGTATTACATTCAGATTATTTTCTCAAACTTATCTAGTGATAGAGGTGTACTGAAGTCTTCTACTACGGTTATAGAGAAACAGATTCTTATTTGTTATTCTGTCATTTTTTTGTTATATATTTGGGTGTAATGTAAATAAGTACATACAGGATTAGGTCTTTTCTTGTGAATTGTTCCTTTTCATGAAGGGGTCTTATTTTTTCATAGCGAAGTATTTCACTACATTAATAAATGATCAAACATTTTTTCTGATAGACCAGGCACTCTTCTAAATGCCTTATGAATATTAACTTACAGAGTACTAAATATGAACTTAAGAAGTGTGCAGTAGTATCATTCCAACTTCAGATGTGAGAAAACTGGCATGTTACTTGCCTGAGCTCTTTGGCTAGAAAATGGTAGAGCCTGAATTTGAGCCCAGACAGTAGACACTCTTAACCACCAGCATATTCCTTGAGTACATTCTATATGTCTAGCACTTTTGGAGACACTGGTGTCTGTAGCAATGAATGAAATTCTACTTTTGCTATTGGAGCGCTTAGGTTCTAATTGGGGAAAGACAGACTATAGAGAAATCAAGAAAACATGTTATTATAAGTGTCATGTAGAAAATGTAGAAAGCATTTTAAGATAGTTAAGAGGGATTGAGATCTTGCTTATTTGCATAGAATAGGAAGGGATAAACTCTTAGTTAAGGAGCACTTGAACAGATAGCATAACAAGTTGGGACAGTGAGTCATACGAATTTGTGTGACTAAAGCAATATATTCATGCAAAGGTCTGGAAGACAGAGGCCAGTGTGACTGGAGTAGATCAAGTTGGGGACAGTGAGGGAGTGGTAGAAGGTGATGTGGTCAGAGACTTGGTCGGTCCTGATGTTGTTGGGTTTTATGGTTCACTATTAGGTCTTTGCCTTCTGCTATCAATGAGTTGACATATCAGTTGGATTCTCAGCAGGAAACAAAGGACACACTGAGACTAGGATGATTCAAGTAGAGTTTTCATAAAGGGGCTTCTCGGAGTTGCGGACAGGATGTAAGAAGACCACAAAAGGTGGTTGGTACCCAGTGAGATGGTAAGTGTAGGGCTCTACTAACACCCCTAAGCCTGAAGGCGTAAGGATAGTGAAAAATTATCAAATTCTAGAAACAAGAGATGAGGTAATGCATTCCAGAAGCTGAAAGGAGGTCAGGGGTAGCATCCAGCCCCAGGTTCTCCTGCAAGAAATAGCCAGGAACAGATGTCACTCTCTTTCATCCTTCTGATTTCATATCTAGGCTCCCCATTGACCAAACCCAGCCAAAAGCCATAAAGCAAGAAAGCCCGCTGACGTAGTTCATCTTCACTAACCTTCCTGGGTACAGCAAGATAGAGAAGGTGGATCTACTGGGGCAAATGGAAGATATTCTGAACTGTGCAGCCCTTTTTTGCCTGAGAATGTACTCTTGTCAATCACCTGGGTGGGAAGTTCATACCCCTGCCCAGGAATCCCATCAGCTACTGTCCTGTCCTAGGTGCAATCCAAGCATTGATATTCCCATGTGTAGTCTAAAATAGTTGCCATTGCAGGTGTTCTTCATGTAAGATGGGTTATGAGGTTCTTGGGAAGAATTGCAAACCATAATTAACCAACAGGTCCTGGTTCCCAGAGGTGGACACTTCTACCAGGAGACAAAGTCAGAGTCCCATTGAACTTTACTACTGCTTATGACGCCAACAGAATGAAAGAAGTCACTATGGCCTCTGGCACAAGTAATTCATCCAGAGGACAAGGGGCTTCTGTTATACAGTGAGGGCAAAGAAGACATTTGGCCTTCAAGTAATCCATTGGGATGTCTTTTGATATTCTTTCCCCAATAATTAAGTGTAGGAGCTCTATCCTGTGAAGGATGTGGTTATCAGGTGTTCAGATGACTCAGGGATGAGGATCTGGATCCTCTCTCCAGGTAAGCCACCAGACCAGCAGAGGTGCATGTCAAGGGTGAGGGGAATCTAAATGGGACAGTAGGAGAAGTGGGATTGTAAGTATCAATTGTAGCATGAATAAAAGGTGCAGTCAAGAGCTGTCTGTAATTTGTCCCACTGATCTTCCTGTTCTAAGTTTCCCCAGTCAAGAAGACCAACCAGAATCCTAGTGCACTGACTGTAAGAAGCAAGTGCATCTGAGTGGCATAAGTGGTGGACCATAATGGAGACAGTGGTATATTTTCTAGATTCTTATTTCAGGACTAAGTCACTCGCTCTTGTAGCTGCAGAAATTCTTCTAAGGGCTCATACTGCCAACCTCTCTGGGAATTTCCTTGGGCCAAAGGAAAGTGCCACACCTAAGATTGTGACCACTCCGAATAGCAGCCCGCTTCCAATCACTGGTTCATGGGGGGAGAGGGGTGGATACAAAGGCCCAATTCCTTGGCCTCAATTTGAGAGACTCCAGAAGGGCCACCTCAGCTCCAGTGCTCCCATTGGGATCAACTGTGGTCTCCATTTTTAACTTATCACAGTTCAATTTCTTCTGCCTAATCTCAGTTCTCTTCTTTAGAGATGGTTACCTCAAGCAAGTAACAAACTTTTTATGCCAAAGTTTCTTCATCTGTATAATGAGAACAATGAGATTGACTACTTCACAGACTTGTATTAAGGATTCAATCAGCTAATATATGTAAAACATTTATGAGACTCCCAGTATATAGGAAACATTATATATTTCATCTTTTATTGTGAATTAATTAAAATCCATTGCAGGATTATACTGAGCAAAATGAGCCACACACAAAAAAGAGTAAATATTGTATGATTCTATTTGTATGAATTCCAAGAACAGTCAAAAAATAATATGTGGTAGGAAAAATAATCAGAACAGTGGTTGCATCTAACCTCAGATTGTGGAGAAGGGGTGAGGCAGAAGCAAGGATTGACTGAGAAAGGACATGGAGGAACTTTATGGGTTGAGGAGAATGTTCTATATCTTGAAAGGAGTATAGGTTACATAGGTGTATGCATTTGTCAAAATGCATTCAGTTCTACACCTAAGATCTATGCTTTGTGCTATGTGTAACATATGCCTCCATTAAAATCAGATTCATTTTCCTAAGTGAAAGAAGCCAGAGATGAAAAGCCATTTATTGCAGATTCCATTGTACGCCATTTGGGGAAAGGCAAAACTGTAGGGAAGGACAAGAAATCAATGGTTTGCGGGGCAAAGAGTAAGAGAGGGGGATGACTACAAAGGGACAGCACAAAGGAATTTGGGAGTGATGGAAATGTCCTATCAAGACTGTTCATGTGTGTATCATGTTAGATCATGACTGTGTTGACGGATACACAACTCTATGCATTTGCCAAGACCCATAGAACAGTACATCCCAGAGTGGATATTACTGTAGGTTAAAAAAATTAATGCACCAGCTAGTGAAGGGAACATAAAATGGAAAACAAGCTATAACAAATGAATCTAAATGTATTGCAAATGAATAACATAGCCACAATGAAGGCTATGAAAAGGAAACCAAAATTACTTTGGAAACTTATGTTTTACCAGATCCTGTAAGCCTGGATCAAAAGAACTGACCAGAAATCCTGCAGTCTAGTTCATAAAAAATGTTTCTCAGAAGGATATCAGTTAGCAATTCTGAAACTAATTTATGCATACACTAGACATGAACAACTAAGTAAATATATTGTAGATGATGAGAGCCAGTGCATCACAGTCAAAGATGTTATAAACAAGGAAAGAGAGAAGGCTGGCTCTTATTCCAATCCAACTGAGGCGTTGGATTGGAATAAGAGCTACCATTATCAGTTCATGCTTTTCACGGATGGATGGGTAGATAGATAGATAGATAGATACATAGATAGATAATAGATAGATAGATAGATAGATAGATAGATAGATAGATAGATAGATAGTTAATGTGTGTATGTAGAGGACAGTATAGATTCATATTTTTCCAAGGCCTGACAGCTCAGAAGGCCTAGAAGAACGATACACCAGTAATAATGAGAATACCTATCAACCACCCAGAAATTGGTTACTAAGATACTATTCTAAAGAAAAAGGAAGGAACCAGGGCTCTCTTGAGGAATACTGGATTCCAGGGCTATGGTAGAGGAAACACAACCTGACCCTGAAATATCTCTGAAGGATATTCTAGTGTAAAATAAAGATTCACAAAAGGAAACCCCCAAAATCTGACTAAAAATCCCCCTTCAGGTCCTTGAATAACACCTAACTTGTGCACGTGCAGGGAACGAATCTAGGAGACTTAGAAGAGAAAAGCCACTGAAAACGGAATATTGTGCAGAAATTTCGGAGATCACACATGCCAGGAGTGGGAGGTTGGCTTTTGGATTCATCTGGAGTGGAATGACCTTGATAAAAGAAAAAAAAGCCCTAGCTTTCAATTATGACCCTAGAAATGTCACAGCCTGAGAGTCAGTGCCACACACTAAGAGTAAGGACTACATCTTGGGAGTCAGTGCAAAACTGAAATATATATGTCCTTTTAGGGTCTAAAACCTAGGCTTCAGAGGCTCAGGGTGATCCATTCGTACTAGAAACCTAATCATTAGAGGAAAGCAACATGATTAAGACCTTCTACGAGGTATTGTTCACAAGATCCAGCACACAATAAAAGCTTAATAGACATGCAGAGCAGCAGGAAAATGCTCTCAATTATGAATATATAAATCAGTAGAAGCAGACCCAGAGACAATCCAGATACCTGAGTTAGCAGACAAGGACTTCAAAATAACTATGAATAAAAGGAAAGAAACATGAACAATTGTAGAAAATGAAAGACAAACTAGAAATCTTTACAGCAACCAAAGAAAAAGGACATGTTTCTTTCAAAAGAGCAATAGTAAGTCTGGAAACTTTTCAAAAGAAACTTTGGAAGCAGAAGACATGAATGACATCTGACAGCTAAAGGGTTGAATGGGAGGGGGGAAAAAAGCTGCCAATTTAAAATTCTCTGACTTAAGTAAAATATTCTTCAAAAATGCAGACAAATTAAAGATATTTTTCAAATGGGGTTTTAAAAAAACAAGCTAGAACAATTAAACAGCAGCAGAACTGAAATTCAAGAAACTCTAAAGAGAATTTTCAGGCTGAAGGAAAAGAATTCCACACAAAGACACATAATGTTAGGAATGATCATCAGCAGGAAGGAAATGTACGTAAATATAATGAATATTGACTGAATAAAATAACCCTGTATACTTTTACAACTTTTATGTAAGTTTAAACATTTTCAAAATATAATGCTTTTAAAAACATGTTGAACTGATACCCGAAAAATAGCGATGATGGAAGCACCTCCAAGAAAATCTTCACTCCACCCCGCAAGACTAGAGATTATGGAGCCCCAGCAAATGGTGCTCACAATCTGCATCCAACAGCAGATGTGACAGAAGCCCTAGAGAGACATCACCAGTTCCTTCCAAAATTAGAGGCAACCAGACCTCAGATAACAACTGTCATCCACAAACACAAATGCTGGGGTCTGAGCATCAAGACCTCCATTCCCGCAAAACTAGAAATTATGGGACTCCAGCAAGCACCCCCTAGTCACTTCCAATTTTAGAAATGACAGCAGTCCCATAAGTAACACCCTTAGCTGCTCCTCAACACTAGACAATGGGAAGGCCCAGCCCAGTGACCCACCCAGTCTATGCCAACAGTACAGACAAGGGCAGACCCGGAAAGTGAGACTTCCGATCTCCCCCAACACTAGAAAAAAGCAGTTCTATAAAGACCCCTCCAGAGCCCCCTGACTAAAGATACATGGAATCTCATGCAATTAACTCAATTCTCTCCCTGAATTAGAGACAATGGCCCTCCATGAAGTGACCCCTCCCTGTCACCCCAACACTTGAAAGGTGGGATCCCCGTACAAGCAGTGGTCCTCCAGTCTCCAAGCACCAGATACAACAGGAACCTCAGTCTCATGCCTCCCAGTTATCCCCAAAATAACGAGGGCTCCATCAAATGACGGAAGCTTCAGCAAGTGCTCCCTCATATTCCTGCAAGATTAGAGATGTTGGAAACCCCAAAAACCAACTTACAACCCCCTATACACCAAGAAGAAAGGAGCCCCAACCAATACCACACCATTTTCACCCAACACAAAGCCCAGCTCGCCTCTTGACTACTAAGACTAGATATGAGTATACCCAGCAAGGAGTAACCCAGTCTCCCCCCAGAAAAGCAATGACCAGAGTCTCACTAGGCAACACACCAGGTTCTCCAGTGTAAGTGTCAAACAGATCCTCAGAAAACTCCCTCTCTTCCCATTATCAAAAGATAAGAGTCTATAGAAGCATCAGCAAGCAGTACTCAACACAAATGAGAGGAGACCACAATGCAAGTCCCTCAAGTCCCTCCCAACAGGAGATGACTGCCCCTGTGGGGAATCCTCCCTAATCCCAAACACAAGGAACATTCTGAGCCCCAGCTGGCAACTCGTCAGCTTCCTCTTGCTGTGTAGATGTCTCTGTCCCCAACTGTAGTGGATAGATAGAACCCCATTCAACCTAAAATCCCCTGCCCTGGGGAATGTTGAGGACCCAGTCTCAGAATAAGAAACACAGTAGTTATCCTGACAAGCCACCAACAACCCCCAAGCTCCCCTTCTACAGAAGGTGACAGGACCCCAGGAAGCAGACTTTCCCCCAACATTTCCTGCTCCAGCAAACCCCTCTTATCTGTTGCACATCCTGCTGACCTTCAGAATATCCTCTACTGCTAAAAGAGTCACTAGGAGCCAAGGAAGGCTGGAGCTGGGGGAGAGGCTGAGAAGGATAGAGAGGGGAGAGGAGTAAGAGTAAAGGGAAAGATGAGACCTTCCATGTTGTCCCAAACACAGCCATGAATTCCAGAGGCCCCAAACAGCTCCAATCAAACCAGGTTCTCAGGGGTGAGCAGGAGCAGAAGAAAAGGAATTCTGGGCTTATGAGGAGAGGCGGCCTGGAGGAAAGGGGGGTGTGTAGGCTAGCAGCCAAGATAGCCACCAATGGTACCTTCCACCTGTGTTTATGCCCTGTGCAGCCCCCTCCTACATTCGATTAGCCGTGAATTGTCATGAACCCAAGTGGTCAATACAGTGCTGCAGAAATGACAGTGTCTGACATCTGAGGCTACATCATAAACCACACTGAAGCTGCCTCCTTGGTCTCTTAGATTGCTCCCTCTCTAGGGGAAGCCATCCACCATGCCATGAGGATGCTCCAGTAGCCCTGTGGAGAGGTCCACGCGGAGAGGAACCAACTTGCCAGCACCAAGTGCTCACCATTCAGTGAGCCACCTGGGAAGATCTTCCAGCCTCAGCCAAATTTTGAACTTTGATGACTATGTATGCTAACATGTTTAGGAGTGAAGTCTACTGTTGTTTGCAGCGTACTTCAAAATGCATTAAACAGAGATGGATTCTTGGGTGATAAATGGATGGAGGTGGCAAAGTAAACATAGTAAATTGTAACTGATGGAATCTAGGTGGTGGACTGTCTTCATTAGGGCTGCCGTAGTAAAGTACCACAGACAGGGTGGCTTAAACAGCAGAAATTTACTTTCTCATAATTCTGGAGGCTGGAAGTCCAAGATCAAGGTGCCTGCAGGATTGGTTTCCCCTAAGTCCTCTCTCCTTGGCTTCCAGATTACCATCGTCTAGCTGCCTCTTCACGTTGTCATCCCTCTGTGCATGTGTGCCCCTGGCGTCTCTTGGTCTGTGTGTCCTAATCTCATCTTATAAGGACACTGATCAAATTGGATTATGGTCCACCCTAATGGCCCTATTTTATCTCAGTTACTTTCTTTTAAGTCACAAACTCCAAATAAAGTTACAATAAGAGGTACTAGGGATTTGGGCTTCAACACATGACTGTTGAGGGGACAGAATTCTGTCCATAACGTGACTGTTCACTGCAAAACTCTTTCAAATTATCTCCCTGCCTGAACATTTTTCCTAATAAAGTGGGTGCAGGTGGTGTGCTAAGGCAGGAAAGAAAAAATGAATTGCTAACAAAAAAATCATGTTGGAACCCCCAGTTGTTCTGTGGAATAGGGATTATCATAGATTTAAAGGTACAGATTAAAGCTGTGAAAGTCCTATAAAAAACCAAAGGATAAGTATTTTATATATAATCTCAGAGAAGAGATGGTCTTTTAAAACTATAACAAAACAAGGACCGAAATTAACACGTTTGATTTCCTTTCAAAAAATCTGCATGGCAGCAACAACTAGAGGCAAAGACAAAAAAAGGAAAAGAGGAGGATGTTGGCAACTCATCACAAAAAGCTAATTTTTTAATATTAAGGAACTCTTACCAACCAAAATAGACGAAGCATCCGTTGGAGAAAGGGACAAACGGCGAAGAACAGTTCACAGAAAATAGAGAATGCTCTCAGTATAAGAGATGATTCTCAACTTCGCCCACCAAAGGAAAGATAAGTAAAACACCAAAATTCTTGTTTTTATTTATCAGATTAGGAACACTTACTGTTTGTTTAATATGTTGATCTATTAGGATGTAGAGAAAGTGACACTCCGACAGCACAGTGAAGAGGGGGTGAACTTGAACAATCAGCGAAGCCCAAGACTTGGCGGGGAGAGACGGAAAGAGCCGAACTGTGGCAGTGAAATCGGAGAAAGCCGAAACCAGACGGAGAGAGACGAACCCGAACCACTGAGCCGAGGAGCGGCGGGGACAGGCGGAGGGAGCTGAACAGGCGGAGAGAGAGACGAAGATAAACGGAAAGAGCCGAAGATGTGACGACACAGCGGAGGCCAGGCGGAAGGGCCCGACGCCTGGTTAGAGGAGCCGAGCCCAGCCGAAAAGCGGCGAGAGGCGGCGGAGAGAGCCGAGCCCCGGGGCCGCGGGGAAGGGCTGACAGGTCGTGGGCGGTGAAGAGAGAACAGGCGGTTGGCGCCTCAGAAGGAAGCGGAGGCGAGGCCGGCGACGATGAAGGGGACCGCGCTGCATGGGGCCCTGGATGTAAAGTCCGGAGCCTTCCACGCGCCCGAGCCGCCCCGAGCACCCCCACGGAGGGTCGTGGACCCGGTCCCCGCTGCCCTCCTCCCCGCTCCCCCGGCCCCGCCGCTGCCCACGGCGCGGGGCGCTCTGGCCGGACAGCGGCGTGTCCTCCGCCCACGACGAGGACGCGCGTGTCCCCGCGGCTGCATCCTCCGGACGTGATGGCCGCGTGGAGTCTGGCGCAGGTGTCCGCGCGGGGACTGACCCCGGGGGTGCAGCCTCTGAGCCGCGCTGAGCCCGCGGACCCAGCCCGTGGGGAAGCCGCTGGGGGCCAGTGACCACGCCGGCTGACCAGGGGTCTGGGAAGAGGCCCCCATCCTAGACCGAGGCTGGAATGCGAACTGTGGGCCCCTCCTGACCGTCTCCGCACTTCCAACACCAGCGCCAGGCTCTCACTCAGGGCTCTTGATTGTGTGAAACAGGATTGTTAGAGGGATTGCTCACGGAGCCTCTGGGAGGACCTGGACGGGCTGGAGCCCCGCTGAGGCCGCTTCTATTAGCTGCTGTCCAAATCCATCGTCATCAGAGCGTAGGTCCCTCTCCTGGGTCAGAGTCTGCGTGGGTGCGTCTGATCCGCAGAACTGTGCCCTGGCTGCAGTGGGAAGGCTACAATTGGACGTGTCTGGCATTTTCTGCTGTTAAATCTGGAAGCTGGTGTTATCTCCCCCCAGGATCATAAAGTGAGGGAAGCCCTCAAACATAGGATAGGGGTTCAGTGGCTGAGAAACCAAGAAGGATGACAAATTCTACTAGGAGGCCCTACTTTAAGTTTTTTAAGAGGAACCACTGGAAACCACTTATGTCAGCAACCTTGGGAATTTCTGCTCAAATTATTTATGTTAAAGTTGCAGCAGCCAAAAAGCATGTGTTGGACTTGGCGGTCTTCAGCGAGGTGGCCACTACCTGTCCCAACCTCTGCCTTTTAGGGCCCTTGTTATGGGCTCCACCAGTGTTTACATTGACAAGACCTGGTGCCTAAGCAGAGCTGAGCTGACTGGATGGCAGTGAATACGAAGGGTGATGGGAGACATTGATCTTGGGCCACTGAAGGTGAGAGTGGGACCAGCAAAAGCTGGACCAGAGCAACCCAAATATCCATCATCTGATGAATGTATAAACACAATGTGATCCGTGTTTCTGTACATTATATGTTCTTCAGCCATAAAGATATGAAGGACACGTGCTAGACCATGGATGCACCTTGAAGACCTGCGAAGTGAAAGCATCTAGTCAAAGAAGACCACTTATTATATGATTTGATTTACATGGAATGTCAAATACAGGCAAGTAAATTCGTGGTTGTTTAAGGTTGGAGGTGGGAGAAGTGCAGGGGTAATACTCAATTATTTCTATTTGGTTCTTTTTACTATTTCTATCTCTTTATTGATATTCTGTCTGAATTGAGACATCATTCTCTTTATTTTCCTTGGTCCTTTATCCCTACTTTCCATTAGCCCTTTGAGCAAATATAAGAGAGTTGTTTTAAAGTCCTTGTCTCATGAGTCTGATGCCTGGGCTTCCTCAGGAAAAACTTCTGTCAATTTCCTTCTATTCCATATGAACCAGCTATACTTTCCTGTAGCTTCATATAATTTGTAATTTTGTAGTGGTAACTGGACATTTTCCGTATTACAGTGTTGTTGTTGTGAGAATCAGATTCTCCTCGCTCTCCAGGTTTTGCTGTTGTGGCTTTTTATGAGCTGCAGTCATCCTTTTGTTTAGTGACTTTTCAAACTATTTTTACAAAGACTATGTTTTTTGATGTGCGTGGTCACTGAAATCTCTTTTCAGTTATCTTAACAATCAGCAAGTGAACTGACAGAGATGTCTTTAAATGCAAGTATCCAAAAGAACACATTTTAAAAAAAGAAAAAATTAAAATTTCTCCAGTGTTTGCAGCTGGTCCCCTGTAGCTCTACCTTAGACTTCACCCCCTACCTGCATGGAGCCCACAAATCTGCCAGAGGTGCAAGCCCAGGTCTTCTCAGGTCTTGTCTGAGCGCCCATCCAATCCTGGGCGTGCACATTGCACTCCAGCTTCCCTGGTAGATGCAGTGGCCCTTCTAAGCTTTCATTCCCCAAAAAACTTCCTCCTCAGATGCCTCCTTTCCAGATTTTTATGTCTGTCTCCTCCCCCAGCCATTGGCCCAGGCATCTACCAGTAGCATAGATCTTTAAGTCTTTCATCAGACAATGACAACACTTGGAAAGTCCCTCCACCCTGAGGGGGAGAAATACCTGTCAACTTCTGTGCTGGTCCCTCAGGGACCCAAAAGACAGATCACTACCACCCAGTCACAGAATCACCCTATTTGAAGAAGCAGGTTAGTATTTGTCTCCTGGCATGAGGGAGCCGTGCAAGGATTCTGGCTCCCATCTTCACATCCTCCGCTGTCCCAGAGAATGTCAGCGGGTAGGCATTAACCAAAAACACCACAGTGCTTTCTTACCCAAATTCAGCCCCATTTTCCTTCATTAATCACTCCTCTGGATGCTGTAAGTTTTTTATTATATTTCCGATTTCTGAAACACTTGATTCTGTCAAGTTTTGTTCAACTGAATGGTTGCTTCAGTGGAGAGACTGGTTCTGTGAGTACGTTAATTTGCTGATTTTCTTAACGGAACTAGGGAAATGTTTTGATATGTCACTTTGTCCTTTTTCTCAATCTTGTTTATTTTGTTTGGTGGTTGGTTCTCAAAAATTCTTCTTTCATTTTGTAAACTTTCTCTTGCATATGATTTAAGAATCACCATCACGATTTCAAATAATTATGATTTTTAAGTTTATTACATTGAATCAAGTACTTTTGAGGAAAACAACTCCAATATTGTTGGTGAAAACAACTCCTTTAATATTGTTAATGTTCAGATCTGCCTGAGCCAGCTCCCAACCTCAACTTGAGGGTAGGTGATGTAGTCGGTTGAATAACGTCTCCCAAAGATTCAAGTTCACCCAGAACCTTAGAAAGTGACCTTATTTGGAAACAGGGTCTTTGCAGATGTGATTAAATATCCGCAGATGAACTCATCCTGGATTTAGGGGGGGCCCTCAATTCAACGACTGGTGTCTTTATAAGAAGAAGAGAGGACACAGAGACGTGGAGGGAAGAAGGTTACGTGAAAAACGTAGGCAGAGATTGGAGATCTGCTGCCACAAGACAGGGAAGCAGGAACCCCCAGGAGCTGGAAGAGGTGAGGGAGGATTCTCTGCTGTTGATAAACCCTGAAGCAATTGTAGGGCTCCCCTTTGTTCTCACTCAAACCATCAAAACCTAATGGTACCTTGTCTTAAAAATTCTGATTATCACGTGGCTTATATGGATGTCCTGAAGATCATGGACCACGCCCGATGCCATCATTTAAATTTCTCAGGTCTGCAATTATCACATGTGAACACCTTCATTTTTCAATGTAACTCATTGAAATCATGGTCTACATCTATGAATTCGTCAGGAATAATTTAAAGGTATTGGAGCAAAAACCCAACTGACGTTAACCTAAAACAATTTAACAGAATGTACGAGGGAAGAAATGATGCAATGAGGGAAGAAATCAGCTCATGTTAATGAGACTTGAGGAGTAGATTGTGACCAAGCACAGAGATGCAGCATACAAGTGAGGGGGCAGGTCTTGTCCTGACCATCCCCCTCAGCCACTCTTACTCTGTTCTCCTCCCAGGTGGACTCAGACCCTGTCAGCGGCTCCTACGCTGTGACCTCACTCAGCTCCACTCCCCATAACTCCAGGTCTGGCAGGTAAGAACCCTGTGTATACCCAGATCCTCTTCCTGTTCCATAAAGGGTCCTGGGCCTGGATCCTGTAGGGTCAGAGAGGGCCATTTGACACCCCCTGTCCTAGGACATCGGGGGTTTTGGAATATGCAGATTAGCTCACACTGAGGAATTAGAACACCCTAGTCCTAGGGAGGAGTCAGCCCCACACCAAGCTGTGGGCTCTGGAAGGGAGCCATCACTGTGTTAAATCCAGAGGCCATTGTCAGGAGGCACAAGGCACAGCCGTCCACCTCCACTCCCTCTCTGCCCTTCTGTTTCTCAGTCACTCTTTGACCCTCTGAAATAGGCTTCCTTCCCCATGACTGCTAAGACTGCTCTATCAAAGGTCTTCAAGAAAGTCCAGAAAATTCCAGATCCTTCCAAAACCACATCAGTCCTTTCCCCTCCTGACCCAGTAAGAGTCCTACCATCTGACTACTGTAACTTGACCCTTTTTTCCACCAAATATTGTTCATCACATATTTGTTGAATAATTACGATGTGCCCTACTCTGTGAGCAGGTGGACAAGTTTCGTTGACTCAGGACCTAGTGTCAACGCGAAGGCAGCAAGCCTGCTGCCAAGAATCTCTCAGTGCTAAATGCTCCCAAACAACATTTTCCTTGTTAAGAATCTAAGGTGAACTCTATTTTAAAAAATCACCGAGGTAATTTTAGGTAACAGATAAGGCTGTAACAGGTAGTCTAAGGACTACTTAAATTATATAAAAATGTCTTATATTTGAGTTAGTATTTGGAAAAAAAAAAAGGATACAACTTATGTTAGAATGAGATATAAAATCAAGCTTAGTAAAGTAAGACTTTTATGGAATCAAATTAATTTAACGTTAAAAAATAAGCTCTTTACAGTAGGTATCCTCTTTTCCTGAGTGCAAGTATTCTAAACAAATATAACTAAAAACACTAAATGATCCCTTAGGCCAAATTACCTTTAATATAGAAGTGAATAAAAATCATGGTAAGCAGAAATTGCAGTAAACCAGGACAAGTAAAGATCTTCTTTCCTGTCACATGAAACACGATCTCTCACCCACACAACAGTCTACTCTTCACATTTATGTCTCTCAAAAGAGTTCAATGAAGTACAATTATAAAATGACAAAGCATCACAGTCCAGAGCAAGAAGTGGGGTTGACATTAAATGAGGCTAGTGAAACTGGGGGCTGTTCATGGGGAACCACTTCCCCAGGGCCACACTTCTTGGCTTCTTCCACATGACCTTCTCCTATTTTCCATCAGGTCTCAGAACATCCTTCTTGGCTCCTTGCTCTCTCTGCCTCCCTGGCAAACCTGTCTGCCCTCAGGGCCTCAGCCAGTCTCTCCCTTGCTTTTTTCACTTTCTGACTCTGTCTGCGGATGTCTCCATAAGTTACGGGCTGTCTGTAGAGTGGGTGGGGGAGACCGAGACCCACTCCTGGGATCATCTCCGCCCAGTCTGAAGACTGTGTGGCAGTGGGCTTGAGGCTGGGGTCTAGAGACCCAGCACCAACACAGCCCAGGAATTCACCTGGACCACCTGGTGCAATTATATTTAAGGTATTTGTGATATCAAAAGTACTTAAAAGTTCTCCTTCACTGCTGCAGGCCTGGAGACCCTGCAGTCTCCTGTGTGCACAGATTTGCTGGGGCTTCTGCAAGATCTCCTCCCGTTGACTGTACCTGACCTCATTGCCAGGGTGGGAAGGTATCCTTGTAACTGGCCTCTTGAAAATGCAGCTGGTGAGTCATATAGGAAGTGTAGACCTTTCCCGATGTCTCCGCTTGGTCTTGGCTAAATGGGCCTGTCTTTTCTTCTCTGCAGTCTGGGGAATCATATTTCTTTTGTGCTTTCCCTTTGAAAACAAAATGAAATGTGAAATGTGAATAAAATGTGGGATGCAGACTGCCAGTCATGGAGAATTTTCTCACCTCATTTGGATCTTCCACCCTCCTGTATCCTGGAGAAATATCTCTCAAACTGCCCTGTGCATCACAATCATCTGGAGGGTTGTTAAAACACAGATTGCTGGACCTCAACCCAAGTAGGCCTGCGGATGGCCAAGAATTTGCACTTCTAAGTGTTCCCGCATGATGCTGATGCTGCTGGCACAGGCACCTCACACTGAGAACTAGATTCTGGGACGCCAAACTGATATGAGTCACGGACAGAAAGGACTATTTTTAGATGCTTGTGTGCCCAGAGCATAGTAATTCAGTGCCTCATCTCTAATGAAATCACGTTCCTCTCAACAATTTGATGCTCACTTCACTTGCACACCCATGTCCCATCTTCACTCAAATATTCTCCTGTACATACGTAAATAGCTCACACACGCCATATTCCCATCACATAGTTCTATCCACTGTAAGTAACCATTTTTCCTCCCCTGACTCTTCCTCTCTCCTCCTACTCCTCCCTGTTAATCTGGGCTCCACCATCTGACTTAACACAATTGATGCTTCTTAGAAGTCAATCCTGCTCTCACATTTGTTACACATCTACACCCTCTTCTAGGCCAGCCCATCAATTTCCCTGGCTTCACATACCATTAATGAACTCGAAATGCCCATAGAATCAGACAGATCTGGCTTGAACCCTGAGACCCAAATACCCATCTGCCCACTCACCACATCAGTGATAACTCGATGACCAGCTTGCAATGAGCAGGTGCCAAGTTGATCCAACCAGTTCTCCAAATAATCACCCATATCTCAGGGTCCCCTAATCTCACTTGTTGGTGTTAATATCCTGTCTACACCTGAGTGTCATTCTGGACACCCTGCCACCCAACACTCGTACATCAATGAACCATCCATCCACCCTCCTAAATCCAGCTAAATATTCTCCGCTTTTGAATAATTCCTGAGCACCTTTCAGATTCCTACAAAATACATTTCCACAGAGTGACCTTTCCTGATCCAGCCATCAAAATTAATGTCACATTTTCTCTGTGTTAATTTTTAAATTTTTTAATTGTATGTGTATTATCATCTATTTCTCTCGTAGTGTTTTTCTCACTAAATTGGATACTCCATGAACTGAAGACTAATGTGGACTGTAATGTGTTACACTGCCATATTCACTCATTGCTTTGCCCTTAGAAGACGCTCAATATATTTATCGAAAGAAATTATTCAAACTCCAAAAGATACTTTCTAAAGTTTTCAAACAAATTCCCTCAACTACAATTATACAAGCATATAATCTCTTTTGTGATATACTGCAATAAATTATCACTACGATTGCAAATCCTTTCTCTCTGTAATCCATTATAAAACTCTAGTCACAATAATCTATTTGAAATGTAAACCTAATCAGTGCACCCTTCCTTTACAATCTCTCATTTCTGTCTTCAGATCCTTTTTAAAAGTGAAGTCATAAATCTCACTTCATTCCTATTGTCCTGCCATAATTATTAATACGATCCCTTTCATTCTCCAACATGTCCCAGTTTGGAGGGAAAATTATTTGATCCTCCCATTTATAGAGCACCTATCATAAGCCAAGTTATGTACTAAAACCCATGATCCAGAATTTAACTTAAAAACATGACTGCCTCTGTTTATTTTAATCTTGGTGAGAGGAATGAGTTAATAAAGAGACTAATGAATGTCTAATATAGTGTTAGGTATAATTAGATCCTGTGATAAACAGTAAGGGCTACGCAGAGATAGAGAGACAGAGGGAGAGATGGAGGAAGAACGGTAAGGAGGGATAAAGGGGAAAGAAATTATCTACAATTATTTTATTAATTTATTTTTTTGTGAGGAAGATCATCCCTGAGCTAAGATCCATGCCAATCCTTCTCTCTCTTTTTTATTTTTTTTTTGCTGAGGAAGACTAGCCCTGTGCCATCATCTGTGCCCATCTTCCTCAACTTTATATGGGACGCCGCCACAGCATGGCCTGGCAAGTGGGGCCTTGGTGCGTGCCCGGGATCCAAACCCAGGCCACCAGCAGCAGAGTGCGCGAACTTAACCCCTACACCACGGGCCCGGCCCACCTACAATTATTAATGATGAAGAGGTTAGGGAAGGACTAACTGATGAGGTGATATTTGAGCACAGAACTGAATATTTTTTAAAAAAGACCAATCACATTGTGGGTAAAAATTTTTCCAGAGAAGGGAACAATGTAAACAGTGCAGAGCCGAATACTACTTCCACTTCCCAGTGATGTTGTTGGGTAAAAACAAAACAAAACAAAGGTCTGGCCTATTATCCCAAGAAAGCGTTCTACACAAATAAGTACAATACCTTGAACATTACTTAACAAACATTGACACCTGGGAAACAACTTTCAATAAGGTATCTTCTTGTAGTAACAGCTACTGCCTGCTCACTTAAAGAGGTTTCACAGAAGGACCAAGTGTATAAATGGACACTCTTGCTGTCCGTATGGATTCCACACTCACCAGAACAGGCTGGCTTGGAAAATAGGCCGATGCAGGTTCCTCCATGGCTGCAGAGTTGTCCTGCTGACCCCACTCCTGATGTGCAGACAGCCCCTGGATTGCTGGAAAATGCAGTGAGTTCTGCCTCTGGTTCCCCTTTTATGGAGGGAGTGGATAATCCAATCAGTGGATAATCCAGAGGAGACTTCCTGTCTCTTATCAATGGGATTTGAGCGATTCCTAAAGCTTTATACATAAACAAAGAAATGTGGGGTTATTGACACTGTCAGATACTGTTGGTAGATGAAAAAATTTAATACAGTTGTGTGGGGAGGTGGTATTTGCAGTTTCTATCAACATTTTAATATTTCCTTTGTCTTCCACTATAGATATTTTCTGTAAAAATAGGAATGGAAGTTTATATGTACAAAAATGTCCATACAACATATGTTTTAATAGGAAAAAATAGAGAATGTGTAAACATTTATCAATAAAAGAATGTCCAAAATATTTATTAATAAGTCTCTAGAATAGATCACACAGCCATTAAAAATAAATTAGTACTTTGTGCATTTACATCTCAGGTAATTACCAGTAAACTTGTAATTATTTCAACCGTCTTACTCTTTCCCTTCCCTTTGACCTGAATAATTAACGTTCCTTTACTCTCTTTACTTCACTGATGTTGACTTAACTCTTTTATTATTCCGTTATTTTGTCTATAAACTTATTAGTTGAAATCATATAGAAATCTTTGTGTAATTGCACTAATGGCTAAATCCTGAATCTTTAATACAGTCTAATGAGAATAATTACTTTTACCACCTCCCTCAAATGCTAATAACTTAAACACTTTCAATTCTATTTTTAAGCTTCCTGACATTTGTATTACTGTTTTCATGCATTTTATTCTACATATATTTTAATCTCCATGAGAGATTTCTAGAATTACTTCACAAAATAAAATTCATTTATATTTATCTATAAATTATCCTTTCCTTTCCTCTTTAGTCCTTCCTCCGTTCCTGGTTTTCTACCTGAGATTATATTCCTTTGGGTGTGATAACTCACTCCAGTATTTTGTCTAATTCAAGGCTGCTGACAATCAAAAGTTTCACTTTAAGTTTTTCTAGGACATCTTTATTTGGGGCACTGTTGCTGCTGGGTGTAGAATTCTGGTTTGACATGAGATTTCTTTTAGCATTTAAAAAATACTGCTCTGTTGATGTCTATCTTATTTTATTTATGGTTAGAAATCACCAGTTGGCCTTTTTCTTGCTTATTTGGCATCTATAGTCCCTAAAATCCTTTACGTTAACTTTGGTTTTTAGACCATAGTTCAGTTCATTAATATTTCCTGTGTAGTCACTCTGCTTAGGGAATGTTGAATTAATTGAATCTGTAGATTGATGTCTTTCATCAACTTGGAACATGCTTGTGTATTTTCACTTCTGATATCAATTCCTCTCCACATTCTCACTACTCCCCTTTTA
>NW_026691540.1:0-81007 GCF_020826845.1 Diceros bicornis minor
GGCCTCCCGCGTGCCCTCCATGGCGGGTTTCTCCCCGGAGCCGTGGCCTGGGCACTAGGAAGGCGGGCCTCCCCGACTCCCGGGAGGAGGGGCTAGCCCAGTTGCGCCCTGGCCCCCAAACCCTCTGGTGCCATCTGCCTGTCTCGGCACTTCTGACTCCACAGAGCCTTTCCTACATCTGGGCTGCCTGCCGTGGCAAAGTGCAGGCGTGGGGTGAGGCCATGGTTTTGTCTTTCCAGGAAAAAATGAGCCCCTGGCCGAAGCAGCAGGCCCAGGCAGAGCCTTGAGCTTGAAGCCCAGTAGGTCTGTGGCCCTCAGGGCCAGAGCCATGCTTTCAAGGCAGGGAAGCGGCCTGCAAGCTGAGTGGGAGTGGGGGAGGGGAGGGAGACAGCTGAAGCCGAGTCCAGAAGGGCGGCGATGGAAGAGCTGCAGCTGGGTCAGAGCCTGCAGGGAGGGCGGGGCCTTCACTGAGGACCCCCCCCCCCCCGAGGCCAGCCCTAGGCCCCGGCGGTCGCGCATGCGCCCTTGGCCTGTGCGGTGTGTGGGGGGTTGAACCCAAGCCCGCAGGGCTCCCGGAGCGGCCAGAGAAAGAAGGGCCCATGGAGAGGTAGGCGAGGTGGGCAGGGGGCGCCACCTTACTCTCCTCAGCTCCCTGAGGGAGAGAGAGAGAGACAGAGACAGAGAGAGAGATCCCTGACCTCTGAGTCTCTGCCTCCACCGCTGGCTGGTGCCAACTCACGCGCCATCCCACTTCCAGCCATCACCCCCACGCCTGCCCCGGGGCCAGCCCCACCACAGACAGGCCGGTTGGTTCCTGCTCACCTCTGTGCCGTCCCTTCCCGACCTGTCAACAGTGCAAGGGATAAGCTTCAGACAAGTCTTTCCATGTCCCTCTGCATGACAATAGACTTCCTCCCCTCTCCCATTCCACAGGCCCACCCGGGACATCCACCTTTGTCATTAGCTCAGGAGAGGATGCAAGATGAGAATCTCTGCTATTGTGTGGGGAGACTCAGTTTCCCGGGTTTCCCCCATGGACACATGTTCTTCAGCTGGGTCTGATTTTCTCCAGACAAGCTGTCTTGGGAAGGATTTGGCCAGCCCTAAGAACCTGAAGGGAAAGGGCGGAGGGGGGTTCTCTCTCTGCCCCCGACAGCCCCGAGCTGGGTCGGTCCCTCAGACCTGGCCAGGGGCATCCCATCCCCCGGCGCCCTTCCCCGGGGCATCCAAGGGCAGGCTCGGCGCCAGCCCCACCCCGCTCGCCACTGCCCGACCATCGTCCTCCCTCGGGGGCCTGGGCAGGACAGGGACCCGGCTGTGGGAGGCCTCCAGATCTCAGGCCTGGCACACCGTTTACCAGGCTGCTTCCTCCTCTGACGGGGGCCCAGCACACGCCCCAGGAGACTTGGCAGCCGCCCCCAGGGCTCTAGCCTCTGGAACTCGTCCCCTTGGAAGGGGCCTGGCCCAGGTGCCAGGTTCGGCTGGTCGGCCAGCCTCCTTTGGAGAAAGCAGGCAAGCCGAGCCAGGCTTGCAGTGGCCCTGGCGTGACACCTGCCACCTCAGGCAGAGGGCCTCCCGCGTGCCCTCCATGGCGGGTTTCTCCCCGGAGCCGTGGCCTGGGCACTAGGAAGGCCGGGCCTCCCCGACTCCCGGGAGGAGGGGCTAGCCCAGTTGCGCCCTGGCCCCCAAACCCTCTGGTGCCATCTGCCTGTCTCGGCACTTCTGACTCCACAGAGCCTTTCCTACATCTGGGCTGCCTGCCGTGGCAAAGTGCAGGCGTGGGGTGAGGCCATGGTTTTGTCTTTCCAGGAAAAAATGAGCCCCTGGCCGAAGCAGCAGGCCCAGGCAGAGCCTTGAGCTTGAAGCCCAGTAGGTCTGTGGCCCTCAGGGCCAGAGCCATGCTTTCAAGGCAGGGAAGCGGCCTGCAAGCTGAGTGGGAGTGGGGGAGGGGAGGGAGACAGCTGAAGCCGAGTCCAGAAGGGCGGCGATGGAAGAGCTGCAGCTGGGTCAGAGCCTGGAGGGAGGGCGGGGCCTTCACTGAGGACCCCCCCCCCCCCCCCGAGGCCAGCCCTAGGCCCCGGCGGTCACGCATGCGCCCTTGGCCTGTGCGGTGTGTGGGGGGTTGAACCCAAGCCCGCAGGGCTCCCGGAGCGGCCAGAGAAAGAAGGGCCCATGGAGAGGTAGGCGAGGTGGGCAGGGGGCGCCACCTTACTCTCCTCAGCTCCCTGAGGGAGAGAGAGAGAGACAGAGACAGAGAGAGAGATCCCTGACCTCTGAGTCTCTGCCTCCACCGCTGGCTGGTGCCAACTCACGCGCCATCCCACTTCCAGCCATCACCCCCACGCCTGCCCCGGGGCCAGCCCCACCACAGACAGGCCGGTTGGTTCCTGCTCACCTCTGTGCCGTCCCTTCCCGACCTGACCCCAGTGCAGGGGATAAGCTTCAGACAAGTCTTTCCATGTCCCTCTGCATGACAATAGACTTCCTCCCCTCTCCCATTCCACAGGCCCACCCGGGACATCCACCTTTGTCATTAGCTCAGGAGAGGATGCAAGATGAGAATCTCTGCTATTGTGTGGGGAGACTCAGTTTCCCGGGTTTCCCCCATGGACACATGTTCTTCAGCTGGGTCTGATTTTCTCCAGACAAGCTGTCTTGGGAAGGATTTGGCCAGCCCTAAGAACCTGAAGGGAAAGGGCGGAGGGGGGTTCTCTCTCTGCCCCCGACAGCCCCGAGCTGGGTCGGTCCCTCAGACCTGGCCAGGGGCATCCCATCCCCCGGCGCCCTTCCCCGGGGCATCCAAGGGCAGGCTCGGCGCCAGCCCCACCCCGCTCGCCACTGCCCGACCATCGTCCTCCCTCGGGGGGCCTGGGCAGGACAGGGACCCGGCTGTGGGAGGCCTCCAGATCTCAGGCCTGGCACACCGTTTACCAGGCTGCTTCCTCCTCTGACGGGGGCCCAGCACACGCCCCAGGAGACTTGGCAGCCGCCCCCAGGGCTCTAGCCTCTGGAACTCGTCCCCTTGGAAGGGGCCTGGCCCAGGTGCCAGGTTCGGCTGGTCGGCCAGCCTCCTTTGGAGAAAGCAGGCAAGCCGAGCCAGGCTTGCAGTGGCCCTGGCGTGACACCTGCCACCTCAGGCAGAGGGCCTCCCGCGTGCCCTCCATGGCGGGTTTCTCCCCGGAGCCGTGGCCTGGGCACTAGGAAGGCCGGGCCTCCCCGACTCCCGGGAGGAGGGGCTAGCCCAGTTGCGCCCTGGCCCCCAAACCCTCTGGTGCCATCTGCCTGTCTCGGCACTTCTGACTCCACAGAGCCTTTCCTACATCTGGGCTGCCTGCCGTGGCAAAGTGCAGGCGTGGGGTGAGGCCATGGTTTTGTCTTTCCAGGAAAAAATGAGCCCCTGGCCGAAGCAGCAGGCCCAGGCAGAGCCTTGAGCTTGAAGCCCAGTAGGTCTGTGGCCCTCAGGGCCAGAGCCATGCTTTCAAGGCAGGGAAGCGGCCTGCAAGCTGAGTGGGAGTGGGGGAGGGGAGGGAGACAGCTGAAGCCGAGTCCAGAAGGGCGGCGATGGAAGAGCTGCAGCTGGGTCAGAGCCTGCAGGGAGGGCGGGGCCTTCACTGAGGACCCCCCCCCCCCCCGAGGCCAGCCCTAGGCCCCGGCGGTCGCGCATGCGCCCTTGGCCTGTGCGGTGTGTGGGGGGTTGAACCCAAGCCCGCAGGGCTCCCGGAGCGGCCAGAGAAAGAAGGGCCCATGGAGAGGTAGGCGAGGTGGGCAGGGGGCGCCACCTTACTCTCCTCAGCTCCCTGAGGGAGAGAGAGAGAGACAGAGACAGAGAGAGAGATCCCTGACCTCTGAGTCTCTGCCTCCACCGCTGGCTGGTGCCAACTCACGCGCCATCCCACTTCCAGCCATCACCCCCACGCCTGCCCCGGGGCCAGCCCCACCACAGACAGGCCGGTTGGTTCCTGCTCACCTCTGTGCCGTCCCTTCCCGACCTGTCAACAGTGCAAGGGATAAGCTTCAGACAAGTCTTTCCATGTCCCTCTGCATGACAATAGACTTCCTCCCCTCTCCCATTCCACAGGCCCACCCGGGACATCCACCTTTGTCATTAGCTCAGGAGAGGATGCAAGATGAGAATCTCTGCTATTGTGTGGGGAGACTCAGTTTCCCGGGTTTCCCCCATGGACACATGTTCTTCAGCTGGGTCTGATTTTCTCCAGACAAGCTGTCTTGGGAAGGATTTGGCCAGCCCTAAGAACCTGAAGGGAAAGGGCGGAGGGGGGTTCTCTCTCTGCCCCCGACAGCCCCGAGCTGGGTCGGTCCCTCAGACCTGGCCAGGGGCATCCCATCCCCCGGCGCCCTTCCCCGGGGCATCCAAGGGCAGGCTCGGCGCCAGCCCCACCCCGCTCGCCACTGCCCGACCATCGTCCTCCCTCGGGGGGCCTGGGCAGGACAGGGACCCGGCTGTGGGAGGCCTCCAGATCTCAGGCCTGGCACACCGTTTACCAGGCTGCTTCCTCCTCTGACGGGGGCCCAGCACACGCCCCAGGAGACTTGGCAGCCGCCCCCAGGGCTCTAGCCTCTGGAACTCGTCCCCTTGGAAGGGGCCTGGCCCAGGTGCCAGGTTCGGCTGGTCGGCCAGCCTCCTTTGGAGAAAGCAGGCAAGCCGAGCCAGGCTTGCAGTGGCCCTGGCGTGACACCTGCCACCTCAGGCAGAGGGCCTCCCGCGTGCCCTCCATGGCGGGTTTCTCCCCGGAGCCGTGGCCTGGGCACTAGGAAGGCCGGGCCTCCCCGACTCCCGGGAGGAGGGGCTAGCCCAGTTGCGCCCTGGCCCCCAAACCCTCTGGTGCCATCTGCCTGTCTCGGCACTTCTGACTCCACAGAGCCTTTCCTACATCTGGGCTGCCTGCCGTGGCAAAGTGCAGGCGTGGGGTGAGGCCATGGTTTTGTCTTTCCAGGAAAAAATGAGCCCCTGGCCGAAGCAGCAGGCCCAGGCAGAGCCTTGAGCTTGAAGCCCAGTAGGTCTGTGGCCCTCAGGGCCAGAGCCATGCTTTCAAGGCAGGGAAGCGGCCTGCAAGCTGAGTGGGAGTGGGGGAGGGGAGGGAGACAGCTGAAGCCGAGTCCAGAAGGGCGGCGATGGAAGAGCTGCAGCTGGGTCAGAGCCTGGAGGGAGGGCGGGGCCTTCACTGAGGACCCCCCCCCCCCCCCGAGGCCAGCCCTAGGCCCCGGCGGTCACGCATGCGCCCTTGGCCTGTGCGGTGTGTGGGGGGTTGAACCCAAGCCCGCAGGGCTCCCGGAGCGGCCAGAGAAAGAAGGGCCCATGGAGAGGTAGGCGAGGTGGGCAGGGGGCGCCACCTTACTCTCCTCAGCTCCCTGAGGGAGAGAGAGAGAGACAGAGACAGAGAGAGAGATCCCTGACCTCTGAGTCTCTGCCTCCACCGCTGGCTGGTGCCAACTCACGCGCCATCCCACTTCCAGCCATCACCCCCACGCCTGCCCCGGGGCCAGCCCCACCACAGACAGGCCGGTTGGTTCCTGCTCACCTCTGTGCCGTCCCTTCCCGACCTGACCCCAGTGCAGGGGATAAGCTTCAGACAAGTCTTTCCATGTCCCTCTGCATGACAATAGACTTCCTCCCCTCTCCCATTCCACAGGCCCACCCGGGACATCCACCTTTGTCATTAGCTCAGGAGAGGATGCAAGATGAGAATCTCTGCTATTGTGTGGGGAGACTCAGTTTCCCGGGTTTCCCCCATGGACACATGTTCTTCAGCTGGGTCTGATTTTCTCCAGACAAGCTGTCTTGGGAAGGATTTGGCCAGCCCTAAGAACCTGAAGGGAAAGGGCGGAGGGGGGTTCTCTCTCTGCCCCCGACAGCCCCGAGCTGGGTCGGTCCCTCAGACCTGGCCAGGGGCATCCCATCCCCCGGCGCCCTTCCCCGGGGCATCCAAGGGCAGGCTCGGCGCCAGCCCCACCCCGCTCGCCACTGCCCGACCATCGTCCTCCCTCGGGGGGCCTGGGCAGGACAGGGACCCGGCTGTGGGAGGCCTCCAGATCTCAGGCCTGGCACACCGTTTACCAGGCTGCTTCCTCCTCTGACGGGGGCCCAGCACACGCCCCAGGAGACTTGGCAGCCGCCCCCAGGGCTCTAGCCTCTGGAACTCGTCCCCTTGGAAGGGGCCTGGCCCAGGTGCCAGGTTCGGCTGGTCGGCCAGCCTCCTTTGGAGAAAGCAGGCAAGCCGAGCCAGGCTTGCAGTGGCCCTGGCGTGACACCTGCCACCTCAGGCAGAGGGCCTCCCGCGTGCCCTCCATGGCGGGTTTCTCCCCGGAGCCGTGGCCTGGGCACTAGGAAGGCCGGGCCTCCCCGACTCCCGGGAGGAGGGGCTAGCCCAGTTGCGCCCTGGCCCCCAAACCCTCTGGTGCCATCTGCCTGTCTCGGCACTTCTGACTCCACAGAGCCTTTCCTACATCTGGGCTGCCTGCCGTGGCAAAGTGCAGGCGTGGGGTGAGGCCATGGTTTTGTCTTTCCAGGAAAAAATGAGCCCCTGGCCGAAGCAGCAGGCCCAGGCAGAGCCTTGAGCTTGAAGCCCAGTAGGTCTGTGGCCCTCAGGGCCAGAGCCATGCTTTCAAGGCAGGGAAGCGGCCTGCAAGCTGAGTGGGAGTGGGGGAGGGGAGGGAGACAGCTGAAGCCGAGTCCAGAAGGGCGGCGATGGAAGAGCTGCAGCTGGGTCAGAGCCTGCAGGGAGGGCGGGGCCTTCACTGAGGACCCCCCCCCCCCCCCGAGGCCAGCCCTAGGCCCCGGCGGTCGCGCATGCGCCCTTGGCCTGTGCGGTGTGTGGGGGGTTGAACCCAAGCCCGCAGGGCTCCCGGAGCGGCCAGAGAAAGAAGGGCCCATGGAGAGGTAGGCGAGGTGGGCAGGGGGCGCCACCTTACTCTCCTCAGCTCCCTGAGGGAGAGAGAGAGAGACAGAGACAGAGAGAGAGATCCCTGACCTCTGAGTCTCTGCCTCCACCGCTGGCTGGTGCCAACTCACGCGCCATCCCACTTCCAGCCATCACCCCCACGCCTGCCCCGGGGCCAGCCCCACCACAGACAGGCCGGTTGGTTCCTGCTCACCTCTGTGCCGTCCCTTCCCGACCTGTCAACAGTGCAAGGGATAAGCTTCAGACAAGTCTTTCCATGTCCCTCTGCATGACAATAGACTTCCTCCCATCTCCCATTCCACAGGCCCACCCGGGACATCCACCTTTGTCATTAGCTCAGGAGAGGATGCAAGATGAGAATCTCTGCTATTGTGTGGGGAGACTCAGTTTCCCGGGTTTCCCCCATGGACACATGTTCTTCAGCTGGGTCTGATTTTCTCCAGACAAGCTGTCTTGGGAAGGATTTGGCCAGCCCTAAGAACCTGAAGGGAAAGGGCGGAGGGGGGTTCTCTCTCTGCCCCCGACAGCCCCGAGCTGGGTCGGTCCCTCAGACCTGGCCAGGGGCATCCCATCCCCCGGCGCCCTTCCCCGGGGCATCCAAGGGCAGGCTCGGCGCCAGCCCCACCCCGCTCGCCACTGCCCGACCATCGTCCTCCCTCGGGGGGCCTGGGCAGGACAGGGACCCGGCTGTGGGAGGCCTCCAGATCTCAGGCCTGGCACACCATTTACCAGGCTGCTTCCTCCTCTGACGGGGGCCCAGCACACGCCCCAGGAGACTTGGCAGCCGCCCCCAGGGCTCTAGCCTCTGGAACTCGTCCCCTTGGAAGGGGCCTGGCCCAGGTGCCAGGTTCGGCTGGTCGGCCAGCCTCCTTTGGAGAAAGCAGGCAATCCGAACCAGGCTTGCAGTGGCCCTGGCGTGACACCTGCCACCTCAGGCAGAGGGCCTCCTGCGTGCCCTCCATGGCGGGTTTCTCCCCGGAGCCGTGGCCTGGGCACTAGGAAGGCCGGGCCTCCCCGACTCCCGGGAGGAGGGGCTAGCCCAGTTGCGCCCTGGCCCCCAAACCCTCTGGTGCCATCTGCCTGTCTCGGCACTTCTGACTCCACAGAGCCTTTCCTACATCTGGGCTGCCTGCCGTGGCAAAGTGCAGGCGTGGGGTGAGGCCATGGTTTTGTCTTTCCAGGAAAAAATGAGCCCCTGGCCGAAGCAGCAGGCCCAGGCAGAGCCTTGAGCTTGAAGCCCAGTAGGTCTGTGGCCCTCAGGGCCAGAGCCATGCTTTCAAGGCAGGGAAGCGGCCTGCAAGCTGAGTGGGAGTGGGGGAGGGGAGGGAGACAGCTGAAGCCGAGTCCAGAAGGGCGGCGATGGAAGAGCTGCAGCTGGGTCAGAGCCTGCAGGGAGGGCGGGGCCTTCACTGAGGACCCCCCCCCCCCCCCGAGGCCAGCCCTAGGCCCCGGCGGTCGCGCATGCGCCCTTGGCCTGTGCGGTGTGTGGGGGGTTGAACCCAAGCCCGCAGGGCTCCCGGAGCGGCCAGAGAAAGAAGGGCCCATGGAGAGGTAGGCGAGGTGGGCAGGGGGCGCCACCTTACTCTCCTCAGCTCCCTGAGGGAGAGAGAGAGAGACAGAGACAGAGAGAGAGATCCCTGACCTCTGAGTCTCTGCCTCCACCGCTGGCTGGTGCCAACTCACGCGCCATCCCACTTCCAGCCATCACCCCCACGCCTGCCCCGGGGCCAGCCCCACCACAGACAGGCCGGTTGGTTCCTGCTCACCTCTGTGCCGTCCCTTCCCGACCTGTCAACAGTGCAAGGGATAAGCTTCAGACAAGTCTTTCCATGTCCCTCTGCATGACAATAGACTTCCTCCCCTCTCCCATTCCACAGGCCCACCCGGGACATCCACCTTTGTCATTAGCTCAGGAGAGGATGCAAGATGAGAATCTCTGCTATTGTGTGGGGAGACTCAGTTTCCCGGGTTTCCCCCATGGACACATGTTCTTCAGCTGGGTCTGATTTTCTCCAGACAAGCTGTCTTGGGAAGGATTTGGCCAGCCCTAAGAACCTGAAGGGAAAGGGCGGAGGGGGGTTCTCTCTCTGCCCCCGACAGCCCCGAGCTGGGTCGGTCCCTCAGACCTGGCCAGGGGCATCCCATCCCCCGGCGCCCTTCCCCGGGGCATCCAAGGGCAGGCTCGGCGCCAGCCCCACCCCGCTCGCCACTGCCCGACCATCGTCCTCCCTCGGGGGGCCTGGGCAGGACAGGGACCCGGCTGTGGGAGGCCTCCAGATCTCAGGCCTGGCACACCGTTTACCAGGCTGCTTCCTCCTCTGACGGGGGCCCAGCACACGCCCCAGGAGACTTGGCAGCCGCCCCCAGGGCTCTAGCCTCTGGAACTCGTCCCCTTGGAAGGGGCCTGGCCCAGGTGCCAGGTTCGGCTGGTCGGCCAGCCTCCTTTGGAGAAAGCAGGCAAGCCGAGCCAGGCTTGCAGTGGCCCTGGCGTGACACCTGCCACCTCAGGCAGAGGGCCTCCTGCGTGCCCTCCATGGCGGGTTTCTCCCCGGAGCCGTGGCCTGGGCACTAGGAAGGCCGGGCCTCCCCGACTCCCGGGAGGAGGGGCTAGCCCAGTTGCGCCCTGGCCCCCAAACCCTCTGGTGCCATCTGCCTGTCTCGGCACTTCTGACTCCACAGAGCCTTTCCTACATCTGGGCTGCCTGCCGTGGCAAAGTGCAGGCGTGGGGTGAGGCCATGGTTTTGTCTTTCCAGGAAAAAATGCGCCCCTGGCCGAAGCAGCAGGCCCAGGCAGAGCCTTGAGCTTGAAGCCCAGTAGGTCTGTGGCCCTCAGGGCCAGAGCCATGCTTTCAAGGCAGGGAAGCGGCCTGCAAGCTGAGTGGGAGTGGGGGAGGGGAGGGAGACAGCTGAAGCCGAGTCCAGAAGGGCGGCGATGGAAGAGCTGCAGCTGGGTCAGAGCCTGGAGGGAGGGCGGGGCCTTCACTGAGGACCCCCCCCCCCGAGGCCAGCCCTAGGCCCCGGCGGTCACGCATGCGCCCTTGGCCTGTGCGGTGTGTGGGGGGTTGAACCCAAGCCCGCAGGGCTCCCGGAGCGGCCAGAGAAAGAAGGGCCCATGGAGAGGTAGGCGAGGTGGGCAGGGGGCGCCACCTTACTCTCCTCAGCTCCCTGAGGGAGAGAGAGAGAGACAGAGACAGAGAGAGAGATCCCTGACCTCTGAGTCTCTGCCTCCACCGCTGGCTGGTGCCAACTCACGCGCCATCCCACTTCCAGCCATCACCCCCACGCCTGCCCCGGGGCCAGCCCCACCACAGACAGGCCGGTTGGTTCCTGCTCACCTCTGTGCCGTCCCTTCCCGACCTGACCCCAGTGCAGGGGATAAGCTTCAGACAAGTCTTTCCATGTCCCTCTGCATGACAATAGACTTCCTCCCCTCTCCCATTCCACAGGCCCACCCGGGACATCCACCTTTGTCATTAGCTCAGGAGAGGATGCAAGATGAGAATCTCTGCTATTGTGTGGGGAGACTCAGTTTCCCGGGTTTCCCCCATGGACACATGTTCTTCAGCTGGGTCTGATTTTCTCCAGACAAGCTGTCTTGGGAAGGATTTGGCCAGCCCTAAGAACCTGAAGGGAAAGGGCGGAGGGGGGTTCTCTCTCTGCCCCCGACAGCCCCGAGCTGGGTCGGTCCCTCAGACCTGGCCAGGGGCATCCCATCCCCCGGCGCCCTTCCCCGGGGCATCCAAGGGCAGGCTCGGCGCCAGCCCCACCCCGCTCGCTACTGCCCAACCATCGTCCTCCCTCGGGGGGCCTGGGCAGGACAGGGACCCGGCTGTGGGAGGCCTCCAGATCTCAGGCCTGGCACACCGTTTACCAGGCTGCTTCCTCCTCTGACGGGGGCCCAGCACACGCCCCAGGAGACTTGGCAGCCGCCCCCAGGGCTCTAGCCTCTGGAACTCGTCCCCTTGGAAGGGGCCTGGCCCAGGTGCCAGGTTCGGCTGGTCGGCCAGCCTCCTTTGGAGAAAGCAGGCAAGCCGAGCCAGGCTTGCAGTGGCCCTGGCGTGACACCTGCCACCTCAGGCAGAGGGCCTCCTGCGTGCCCTCCATGGCGGGTTTCTCCCCGGAGCCGTGGCCTGGGCACTAGGAAGGCCGGGCCTCCCCGACTCCCGGGAAGAGGGGCTAGCCCAGTTGCGCCCTGGCCCCCAAACCCTCTGGTGCCATCTGCCTGTCTCGGCACTTCTGACTCCACAGAGCCTTTCCTACATCTGGGCTGCCTGCCGTGGCAAAGTGCAGGCGTGGGGTGAGGCCATGGTTTTGTCTTTCCAGGAAAAAATGAGCCCCTGGCCGAAGCAGCAGGCCCAGGCAGAGCCTTGAGCTTGAAGCCCAGTAGGTCTGTGGCCCTCAGGGCCAGAGCCATGCTTTCAAGGCAGGGAAGCGGCCTGCAAGCTGAGTGGGAGTGGGGGAGGGGAGGGAGACAGCTGAAGCCCAGTCCAGAAGGGCGGCGATGGAAGAGCTGCAGCTGGGTCAGAGCCTGGAGGGAGGGCGGGGCCTTCACTGAGGACCCCCCCCACCCCGAGGCCAGCCCTAGGCCCTGGCGGTCGCGCATGCGCCCTTGGCCTGTGCGGTGTGTGGGGGGTTGAACCCAAGCCCGCAGGGCTCCCGGAGCGGCCAGAGAAAGAAGGGCCCATGGAGAGGTAGGCGAGGTGGGCAGGGGGCGCCACCTTACTCTCCTCAGCTCCCTGAGGGAGAGAGAGAGAGACAGAGACAGAGAGAGAGATCCCTGACCTCTGAGTCTCTGCCTCCACCGCTGGCTGGTGCCAACTCACGCGCCATCCCACTTCCAGCCATCACCCCCACGCCTGCCCCGGGGCCAGCCCCACCACAGACAGGCCGGTTGGTTCCTGCTCACCTCTGTGCCGTCCCTTCCCGACCTGTCAACAGTGCAAGGGATAAGCTTCAGACAAGTCTTTCCATGTCCCTCTGCATGACAATAGACTTCCTCCCCTCTCCCATTCCACAGGCCCACCCGGGACATCCACCTTTGTCATTAGCTCAGGAGAGGATGCAAGATGAGAATCTCTGCTATTGTGTGGGGAGACTCAGTTTCCCGGGTTTCCCCCATGGACACATGTTCTTCAGCTGGGTCTGATTTTCTCCAGACAAGCTGTCTTGGGAAGGATTTGGCCAGCCCTAAGAACCTGAAGGGAAAGGGCGGAGGGGGGTTCTCTCTCTGCCCCCGACAGCCCCGAGCTGGGTCGGTCCCTCAGACCTGGCCAGGGGCATCCCATCCCCCGGCGCCCTTCCTCGGGGCATCCAAGGGCAGGCTCGGCGCCAGCACCACCCCGCTCGCGACTGCCCGACCATCGTCCTCCCTCGGGGGGCCTGGGCAGGACAGGGACCCGGCTGTGGGAGGCCTCCAGATCTCAGGCCTGGCACACCATTTACCAGGCTGCTTCCTCCTCTGACGGGGGCCCAGCACACGCCCCAGGAGACTTGGCAGCCGCCCCCAGGGCTCTAGCCTCTGGAACTCGTCCCCTTGGAAGGGGCCTGGCCCAGGTGCCAGGTTCGGCTGGTCGGCCAGCCTCCTTTGGAGAAAGCAGGCAAGCCGAGCCAGGCTTGCAGTGGCCCTGGCGTGACACCTGCCACCTCAGGCAGAGGGCCTCCCGCGTGCCCTCCATGGCGGGTTTCTCCCCGGAGCCGTGGCCTGGGCACTAGGAAGGCCGGGCCTCCCCGACTCCCGGGAGGAGGGGCTAGCCCAGTTGCGCCCTGGCCCCCAAACCCTCTGGTGCCATCTGCCTGTCTCGGCACTTCTGACTCCACAGAGCCTTTCCTACATCTGGGCTGCCTGCCGTGGCAAAGTGCAGGCGTGGGGTGAGGCCATGGTTTTGTCTTTCCAGGAAAAAATGAGCCCCTGGCCGAAGCAGCAGGCCCAGGCAGAGCCTTGAGCTTGAAGCCCAGTAGGTCTGTGGCCCTCAGGGCCAGAGCCATGCTTTCAAGGCAGGGAAGCGGCCTGCAAGCTGAGTGGGAGTGGGGGAGGGGAGGGAGACAGCTGAAGCCGAGTCCAGAAGGGCGGCGATGGAAGAGCTGCAGCTGGGTCAGAGCCTGGAGGGAGGGCGGGGCCTTCACTGAGGCCCCCCCCCCCCCCCGAGGCCAGCCGTAGGCCCCGGCGGTCGCGCATGCGCCCTTGGCCTGTGCGGTGTGTGGGGGGTTGAACCCAAGCCCGCAGGGCTCCCGGAGCGGCCAGAGAAAGAAGGGCCCATGGAGAGGTAGGCGAGGTGGGCAGGGGGCGCCACCTTACTCTCCTCAGCTCCCTGAGGGAGAGAGAGAGAGACAGAGACAGAGAGAGAGATCCCTGACCTCTGAGTCTCTGCCTCCACCGCTGGCTGGTGCCAACTCACGCGCCATCCCACTTCCAGCCATCACCCCCACGCCTGCCCCGGGGCCAGCCCCACCACAGACAGGCCGGTTGGTTCCTGCTCACCTCTGTGCCGTCCCTTCCCGACCTGACCCCAGTGCAGGGGATAAGCTTCAGACAAGTCTTTCCATGTCCCTCTGCATGACAATAGACTTCCTCCCCTCTCCCATTCCACAGGCCCACCCGGGACATCCACCTTTGTCATTAGCTCAGGAGAGGATGCAAGATGAGAATCTCTGCTATTGTGTGGGGAGACTCAGTTTCCCGGGTTTCCCCCATGGACACATGTTCTTCAGCTGGGTCTGATTTTCTCCAGACAAGCTGTCTTGGGAAGGATTTGGCCAGCCCTAAGAACCTGAAGGGAAAGGGCGGAGGGGGGTTCTCTCTCTGCCCCCGACAGCCCCGAGCTGGGTCGGTCCCTCAGACCTGGCCAGGGGCATCCCATCCCCCGGCGCCCTTCCCCGGGGCATCCAAGGGCAGGCTCGGCGCCAGCCCCACCCCGCTCGCCACTGCCCGACCATCGTCCTCCCTCGGGGGGCCTGGGCAGGACAGGGACCCGGCTGTGGGAGGCCTCCAGATCTCAGGCCTGGCACACCGTTTACCAGGCTGCTTCCTCCTCTGACGGGGGCCCAGCACACGCCCCAGGAGACTTGGCAGCCGCCCCCAGGGCTCTAGCCTCTGGAACTCGTCCCCTTGGAAGGGGCCTGGCCCAGGTGCCAGGTTCGGCTGGTCGGCCAGCCTCCTTTGGAGAAAGCAGGCAAGCCGAGCCAGGCTTGCAGTGGCCCTGGCGTGACACCTGCCACCTCAGGCAGAGGGCCTCCCGCGTGCCCTCCATGGCGGGTTTCTCCCCGGAGCCGTGGCCTGGGCACTAGGAAGGCCGGGCCTCCCCGACTCCCGGGAGGAGGGGCTAGCCCAGTTGCGCCCTGGCCCCCAAACCCTCTGGTGCCATCTGCCTGTCTCGGCACTTCTGACTCCACAGAGCCTTTCCTACATCTGGGCTGCCTGCCGTGGCAAAGTGCAGGCGTGGGGTGAGGCCATGGTTTTGTCTTTCCAGGAAAAAATGAGCCCCTGGCCGAAGCAGCAGGCCCAGGCAGAGCCTTGAGCTTGAAGCCCAGTAGGTCTGTGGCCATCAGGGCCAGAGCCATGCTTTCAAGGCAGGGAAGCGGCCTGCAAGCTGAGTGGGAGTGGGGGAGGGGAGGGAGACAGCTGAAGCCGAGTCCAGAAGGGCGGCGATGGAAGAGCTGCAGCTGGGTCAGAGCCTGGAGGGAGGGCAGGGCCTTCACTGAGGACCCCCCCCCCCAAGGCCAGCCCTAGGCCCCGGCGGTCACGCATGCGCCCTTGGCCTGTGCGGTGTGTGGGGGGTTGAACCCAAGCCCGCAGGGCTCCCGGAGCGGCCAGAGAAAGAAGGGCCCATGGAGAGGTAGGCGAGGTGGGCAGGGGGCGCCACCTTACTCTCCTCAGCTCCCTGAGGGAGAGAGAGAGAGACAGAGACAGAGAGAGAGATCCCTGACCTCTGAGTCTCTGCCTCCACCGCTGGCTGGTGCCAACTCACGCGCCATCCCACTTCCAGCCATCACCCCCACGCCTGCCCCGGGGCCAGCCCCACCACAGACAGGCCGGTTGGTTCCTGCTCACCTCTGTGCCGTCCCTTCCCGACCTGACCCCAGTGCAGGGGATAAGCTTCAGACAAGTCTTTCCATGTCCCTCTGCATGACAATAGACTTCCTCCCCTCTCCCATTCCACAGGCCCACCCGGGACATCCACCTTTGTCATTAGCTCAGGAGAGGATGCAAGATGAGAATCTCTGCTATTGTGTGGGGAGACTCAGTTTCCCGGGTTTCCCCCATGGACACATGTTCTTCAGCTGGGTCTGATTTTCTCCAGACAAGCTGTCTTGGGAAGGATTTGGCCAGCCCTAAGAACCTGAAGGGAAAGGGCGGAGGGGGGTTCTCTCTCTGCCCCCGACAGCCCCGAGCTGGGTCGGTCCCTCAGACCTGGCCAGGGGCAGCCCATCCCCCGGCGCCCTTCCCCGGGGCATCCAAGGGCAGGCTCGGCGCCAGCCCCACCCCGCTCGCCACTGCCCGACCATCGTCCTCCCTCGGGGGGCCTGGGCAGGACAGGGACCCGGCTGTGGGAGGCCTCCAGATCTCAGGCCTGGCACACCGTTTACCAGGCTGCTTCCTCCTCTGACGGGGGCCCAGCACACGCCCCAGGAGACTTGGCAGCCGCCCCCAGGGCTCTAGCCTCTGGAACTCGTCCCCTTGGAAGGGGCCTGGCCCAGGTGCCAGGTTCGGCTGGTCGGCCAGCCTCCTTTGGAGAAAGCAGGCAAGCCGAGCCAGGCTTGCAGTGGCCCTGGCGTGACACCTGCCACCTCAGGCAGAGGGCCTCCCGCGTGCCCTCCATGGCGGGTTTCTCCCCGGAGCCGTGGCCTGGGCACTAGGAAGGCCGGGCCTCCCCGACTCCCGGGAGGAGGGGCTAGCCCAGTTGCGCCCTGTCCCCCAAACCCTCTGGTGCCATCTGCCTGTCTCGGCACTTCTGACTCCACAGAGCCTTTCCTACATCTGGGCTGCCTGCCGTGGCAAAGTGCAGGCGTGGGGTGAGGCCATGGTTTTGTCTTTCCAGGAAAAAATGAGCCCCTGGCCGAAGCAGCAGGCCCAGGCAGAGCCTTGAGCTTGAAGCCCAGTAGGTCTGTGGCCCTCAGGGCCAGAGCCATGCTTTCAAGGCAGGGAAGCGGCCTGCAAGCTGAGTGGGAGTGGGGGAGGGGAGGGAGACAGCTGAAGCCGAGTCCAGAAGGGCGGCGATGGAAGAGCTGCAGCTGGGTCAGAGCCTGGAGGGAGGGCGGGGCCTTCACTGAGGACCCCCCCCCCCCCGAGGCCAGCCCTAGGCCCCGGCGGTCACGCATGCGCCCTTGGCCTGTGCGGTGTGTGGGGGGTTGAACCCAAGCCCGCAGGGCTCCCGGAGCGGCCAGAGAAAGAAGGGCCCATGGAGAGGTAGGCGAGGTGGGCAGGGGGCGCCACCTTACTCTCCTCAGCTCCCTGAGGGAGAGAGAGAGAGACAGAGACAGAGAGAGAGATCCCTGACCTCTGAGTCTCTGCCTCCACCGCTGGCTGGTGCCAACTCACGCGCCATCCCACTTCCAGCCATCACCCCCACGCCTGCCCCGTGGCCAGCCCCACCACAGACAGGCCGGTTGGTTCCTGCTCACCTCTGTGCCGTCCCTTCCCGACCTGACCCCAGTGCAGGGGATAAGCTTCAGACAAGTCTTTCCATGTCCCTCTGCATGACAATAGACTTCCTCCCCTCTCCCATTCCACAGGCCCACCCGGGACATCCACCTTTGTCATTAGCTCAGGAGAGGATGCAAGATGAGAATCTCTGCTATTGTGTGGGGAGACTCAGTTTCCCGGGTTTCCCCCATGGACACATGTTCTTCAGCTGGGTCTGATTTTCTCCAGACAAGCTGTCTTGGGAAGGATTTGGCCAGCCCTAAGAACCTGAAGGGAAAGGGCGGAGGGGGGTTCTCTCTCTGCCCCCGACAGCCCCGAGCTGGGTCGGTCCCTCAGACCTGGCCAGGGGCATCCCATCCCCCGGCGCCCTTCCCCGGGGCATCCAAGGGCAGGCTCGGCGCCAGCCCCACCCCGCTCGCCACTGCCCGACCATCGTCCTCCCTCGGGGGGCCTGGGCAGGACAGGGACCCGGCTGTGGGAGGCCTCCAGATCTCAGGCCTGGCACACCGTTTACCAGGCTGCTTCCTCCTCTGACGGGGGCCCAGCACACGCCCCAGGAGACTTGGCAGCCGCCCCCAGGGCTCTAGCCTCTGGAACTCGTCCCCTTGGAAGGGGCCTGGCCCAGGTGCCAGGTTCGGCTGGTCGGCCAGCCTCCTTTGGAGAAAGCAGGCAAGCCGAGCCAGGCTTGCAGTGGCCCTGGCGTGACACCTGCCACCTCAGGCAGAGGGCCTCCCGCGTGCCCTCCATGGCGGGTTTCTCCCCGGAGCCGTGGCCTGGGCACTAGGAAGGCCGGGCCTCCCCGACTCCCGGGAGGAGGGGCTAGCCCAGTTGCGCCCTGGCCCCCAAACCCTCTGGTGCCATCTGCCTGTCTCGGCACTTCTGACTCCACAGAGCCTTTCCTACATCTGGGCTGCCTGCCGTGGCAAAGTGCAGGCGTGGGGTGAGGCCATGGTTTTGTCTTTCCAGGAAAAAATGAGCCCCTGGCCGAAGCAGCAGGCCCAGGCAGAGCCTTGAGCTTGAAGCCCAGTAGGTCTGTGGCCCTCAGGGCCAGAGCCATGCTTTCAAGGCAGGGAAGCGGCCTGCAAGCTGAGTGGGAGTGGGGGAGGGGAGGGAGACAGCTGAAGCCGAGTCCAGAAGGGCGGCGATGGAAGAGCTGCAGCTGGGTCAGAGCCTGCAGGGAGGGCGGGGCCTTCACTGAGGACCCCCCCCCCCCCCCGAGGCCAGCCCTAGGCCCCGGCGGTCGCGCATGCGCCCTTGGCCTGTGCGGTGTGTGGGGGGTTGAACCCAAGCCCGCAGGGCTCCCGGAGCGGCCAGAGAAAGAAGGGCCCATGGAGAGGTAGGCGAGGTGGGCAGGGGGCGCCACCTTACTCTCCTCAGCTCCCTGAGGGAGAGAGAGAGAGACAGAGACAGAGAGAGAGATCCCTGACCTCTGAGTCTCTGCCTCCACCGCTGGCTGGTGCCAACTCACGCGCCATCCCACTTCCAGCCATCACCCCCACGCCTGCCCCGGGGCCAGCCCCACCACAGACAGGCCGGTTGGTTCCTGCTCACCTCTGTGCCGTCCCTTCCCGACCTGACCCCAGTGCAGGGGATAAGCTTCAGACAAGTCTTTCCATGTCCCTCTGCATGACAATAGACTTCCTCCCCTCTCCCATTCCACAGGCCCACCCGGGACATCCACCTTTGTCATTAGCTCAGGAGAGGATGCAAGATGAGAATCTCTGCTATTGTGTGGGGAGACTCAGTTTCCCGGGTTTCCCCCATGGACACATGTTCTTCAGCTGGGTCTGATTTTCTCCAGACAAGCTGTCTTGGGAAGGATTTGGCCAGCCCTAAGAACCTGAAGGGAAAGGGCGGAGGGGGGTTCTCTCTCTGCCCCCGACAGCCCCGAGCTGGGTCGGTCCCTCAGACCTGGCCAGGGGCATCCCATCCCCCGGCGCCCTTCCCCGGGGCATCCAAGGGCAGGCTCGGCGCCAGCCCCACCCCGCTCGCCACTGCCCGACCATCGTCCTCCCTCGGGGGGCCTGGGCAGGACAGGGACCCGGCTGTGGGAGGCCTCCAGATCTCAGGCCTGGCACACCGTTCACCAGGCTGCTTCCTCCTCTGACGGGGGCCCAGCACACGCCCCAGGAGACTTGGCAGCCGCCCCCAGGGCTCTAGCCTCTGGAACTCGTCCCCTTGGAAGGGGCCTGGCCCAGGTGCCAGGTTCGGCTGGTCGGCCAGCCTCCTTTGGAGAAAGCAGGCAAGCCGAGCCAGGCTTGCAGTGGCCCTGGCGTGACACCTGCCACCTCAGGCAGAGGGCCTCCCGCGTGCCCTCCATGGCGGGTTTCTCCCCGGAGCCGTGGCCTGGGCACTAGGAAGGCCGGGCCTCCCCGACTCCCGGGAGGAGGGGCTAGCCCAGTTGCGCCCTGTCCCCCAAACCCTCTGGTGCCATCTGCCTGTCTCGGCACTTCTGACTCCACAGAGCCTTTCCTACATCTGGGCTGCCTGCCGTGGCAAAGTGCAGGCGTGGGGTGAGGCCATGGTTTTGTCTTTCCAGGAAAAAATGAGCCCCTGGCCGAAGCAGCAGGCCCAGGCAGAGCCTTGAGCTTGAAGCCCAGTAGGTCTGTGGCCCTCAGGGCCAGAGCCATGCTTTCAAGGCAGGGAAGCGGCCTGCAAGCTGAGTGGGAGTGGGGGAGGGGAGGGAGACAGCTGAAGCCGAGTCCAGAAGGGCGGCGATGGAAGAGCTGCAGCTGGGTCAGAGCCTGGAGGGAGGGCGGGGCCTTCACTGAGGACCCCCCCCCCCCCGAGGCCAGCCCTAGGCCCCGGCGGTCACGCATGCGCCCTTGGCCTGTGCGGTGTGTGGGGGGTTGAACCCAAGCCCGCAGGGCTCCCGGAGCGGCCAGAGAAAGAAGGGCCCATGGAGAGGTAGGCGAGGTGGGCAGGGGGCGCCACCTTACTCTCCTCAGCTCCCTGAGGGAGAGAGAGAGAGACAGAGACAGAGAGAGAGATCCCTGACCTCTGAGTCTCTGCCTCCACCGCTGGCTGGTGCCAACTCACGCGCCATCCCACTTCCAGCCATCACCCCCACGCCTGCCCCGTGGCCAGCCCCACCACAGACAGGCCGGTTGGTTCCTGCTCACCTCTGTGCCGTCCCTTCCCGACCTGACCCCAGTGCAGGGGATAAGCTTCAGACAAGTCTTTCCATGTCCCTCTGCATGACAATAGACTTCCTCCCCTCTCCCATTCCACAGGCCCACCCGGGACATCCACCTTTGTCATTAGCTCAGGAGAGGATGCAAGATGAGAATCTCTGCTATTGTGTGGGGAGACTCAGTTTCCCGGGTTTCCCCCATGGACACATGTTCTTCAGCTGGGTCTGATTTTCTCCAGACAAGCTGTCTTGGGAAGGATTTGGCCAGCCCTAAGAACCTGAAGGGAAAGGGCGGAGGGGGGTTCTCTCTCTGCCCCCGACAGCCCCGAGCTGGGTCGGTCCCTCAGACCTGGCCAGGGGCAGCCCATCCCCCGGCGCCCTTCCCCGGGGCATCCAAGGGCAGGCTCGGCGCCAGCCCCACCCCGCTCGCCACTGCCCGACCATCGTCCTCCCTCGGGGGGCCTGGGCAGGACAGGGACCCGGCTGTGGGAGGCCTCCAGATCTCAGGCCTGGCACACCGTTTACCAGGCTGCTTCCTCCTCTGACGGGGGCCCAGCACACGCCCCAGGAGACTTGGCAGCCGCCCCCAGGGCTCTAGCCTCTGGAACTCGTCCCCTTGGAAGGGGCCTGGCCCAGGTGCCAGGTTCGGCTGGTCGGCCAGCCTCCTTTGGAGAAAGCAGGCAAGCCGAGCCAGGCTTGCAGTGGCCCTGGCGTGACACCTGCCACCTCAGGCAGAGGGCCTCCCGCGTGCCCTCCATGGCGGGTTTCTCCCCGGAGCCGTGGCCTGGGCACTAGGAAGGCCGGGCCTCCCCGACTCCCGGGAGGAGGGGCTAGCCCAGTTGCGCCCTGTCCCCCAAACCCTCTGGTGCCATCTGCCTGTCTCGGCACTTCTGACTCCACAGAGCCTTTCCTACATCTGGGCTGCCTGCCGTGGCAAAGTGCAGGCGTGGGGTGAGGCCATGGTTTTGTCTTTCCAGGAAAAAATGAGCCCCTGGCCGAAGCAGCAGGCCCAGGCAGAGCCTTGAGCTTGAAGCCCAGTAGGTCTGTGGCCCTCAGGGCCAGAGCCATGCTTTCAAGGCAGGGAAGCGGCCTGCAAGCTGAGTGGGAGTGGGGGAGGGGAGGGAGACAGCTGAAGCCGAGTCCAGAAGGGCGGCGATGGAAGAGCTGCAGCTGGGTCAGAGCCTGGAGGGAGGGCGGGGCCTTCACTGAGGACCCCCCCCCCCCCGAGGCCAGCCCTAGGCCCCGGCGGTCACGCATGCGCCCTTGGCCTGTGCGGTGTGTGGGGGGTTGAACCCAAGCCCGCAGGGCTCCCGGAGCGGCCAGAGAAAGAAGGGCCCATGGAGAGGTAGGCGAGGTGGGCAGGGGGCGCCACCTTACTCTCCTCAGCTCCCTGAGGGAGAGAGAGAGAGACAGAGACAGAGAGAGAGATCCCTGACCTCTGAGTCTCTGCCTCCACCGCTGGCTGGTGCCAACTCACGCGCCATCCCACTTCCAGCCATCACCCCCACGCCTGCCCCGTGGCCAGCCCCACCACAGACAGGCCGGTTGGTTCCTGCTCACCTCTGTGCCGTCCCTTCCCGACCTGACCCCAGTGCAGGGGATAAGCTTCAGACAAGTCTTTCCATGTCCCTCTGCATGACAATAGACTTCCTCCCCTCTCCCATTCCACAGGCCCACCCGGGACATCCACCTTTGTCATTAGCTCAGGAGAGGATGCAAGATGAGAATCTCTGCTATTGTGTGGGGAGACTCAGTTTCCCGGGTTTCCCCCATGGACACATGTTCTTCAGCTGGGTCTGATTTTCTCCAGACAAGCTGTCTTGGGAAGGATTTGGCCAGCCCTAAGAACCTGAAGGGAAAGGGCGGAGGGGGGTTCTCTCTCTGCCCCCGACAGCCCCGAGCTGGGTCGGTCCCTCAGACCTGGCCAGGGGCATCCCATCCCCCGGCGCCCTTCCCCGGGGCATCCAAGGGCAGGCTCGGCGCCAGCCCCACCCCGCTCGCCACTGCCCGACCATCGTCCTCCCTCGGGGGGCCTGGGCAGGACAGGGACCCGGCTGTGGGAGGCCTCCAGATCTCAGGCCTGGCACACCGTTTACCAGGCTGCTTCCTCCTCTGACGGGGGCCCAGCACACGCCCCAGGAGACTTGGCAGCCGCCCCCAGGGCTCTAGCCTCTGGAACTCGTCCCCTTGGAAGGGGCCTGGCCCAGGTGCCAGGTTCGGCTGGTCGGCCAGCCTCCTTTGGAGAAAGCAGGCAAGCCGAGCCAGGCTTGCAGTGGCCCTGGCGTGACACCTGCCACCTCAGGCAGAGGGCCTCCCGCGTGCCCTCCATGGCGGGTTTCTCCCCGGAGCCGTGGCCTGGGCACTAGGAAGGCCGGGCCTCCCCGACTCCCGGGAGGAGGGGCTAGCCCACTTGCGCCCTGGCCCCCAAACCCTCTGGTGCCATCTGCCTGTCTCGGCACTTCTGACTCCACAGAGCCTTTCCTACATCTGGGCTGCCTGCCGTGGCAAAGTGCAGGCGTGGGGTGAGGCCATGGTTTTGTCTTTCCAGGAAAAAATGAGCCCCTGCCCGAAGCAGCAGGCCCAGGCAGAGCCTTGAGCTTGAAGCCCAGTAGGTCTGTGGCCCTCAGGGCCAGAGCCATGCTTTCAAGGCAGGGAAGCGGCCTGCAAGCTGAGTGGGAGTGGGGGAGGGGAGGGAGACAGCTGAAGCCGAGTGCAGAAGGGCGGCGATGGAAGAGCTGCAGCTGGGTCAGAGCCTGCAGGGAGGGCGGGGCCTTCACTGAGGACCCCCCCACCCCGAGGCCAGCCCTAGGCCCCGGCGGTCGCGCATGCGCCCTTGGCCTGTGCGGTGTGTGGGGGGTTGAACCCAAGCCCGCAGGGCTCCCGGAGCGGCCAGAGAAAGAAGGGCCCATGGAGAGGTAGGCGAGGTGGGCAGGGGGCGCCACCTTACTCTCCTCAGCTCCCTGAGGGAGAGAGAGAGAGACAGAGACAGAGAGAGAGATCCCTGACCTCTGAGTCTCTGCCTCCACCGCTGGCTGGTGCCAACTCACGCGCCATCCCACTTCCAGCCATCACCCCCACGCCTGCCCCGGGGCCAGCCCCACCACAGACAGGCCGGTTGGTTCCTGCTCACCTCTGTGCCGTCCCTTCCCGACCTGACCCCAGTGCAGGGGATAAGCTTCAGACAAGTCTTTCCATGTCCCTCTGCATGACAATAGACTTCCTCCCATCTCCCATTCCACAGGCCCACCCGGGACATCCACCTTTGTCATTAGCCCAGGAGAGGATGCAAGATGAGAATCTCTGCTATTGTGTGGGGAGACTCAGTTTCCCGGGTTTCCCCCATGGACACATGTTCTTCAGCTGGGTCTGATTTTCTCCAGACAAGCTGTCTTGGGAAGGATTTGGCCAGCCCTAAGAACCTGAAGGGAAAGGGCGGAGGGGGGTTCTCTCTCTGCCCCCGACAGCCCCGAGCTGGGTCGGTCCCTCAGACCTGGCCAGGGGCATCCCATCCCCCGGCACCCTTCCCCGGGGCATCCAAGGGCAGGCTCGGCGCCAGCCCCACCCCGCTCGCCACTGCCCGACCATCGTCCTCCCTCGGGGGGCCTGGGCAGGACAGGGACCCGGCTGTGGGAGGCCTCCAGATCTCAGGCCTGGCACACCGTTTACCAGGCTGCTTCCTCCTCTGACGGGGGCCCAGCACACGCCCCAGGAGACTTGGCAGCCGCCCCCAGGGCTCTAGCCTCTGGAACTCGTCCCCTTGGAAGGGGCCTGGCCCAGGTGCCAGGTTCGGCTGGTCGGCCAGCCTCCTTTGGAGAAAGCAGGCAAGCCGAGCCAGGCTTGCAGTGGCCCTGGCGTGACACCTGCCACCTCAGGCAGAGGGCCTCCCGCGTGCCCTCCATGGCGGGTTTCTCCCCGGAGCCGTGGCCTGGGCACTAGGAAGGCCGGGCCTCCCCGACTCCCGGGAGGAGGGGCTAGCCCAGTTGCGCCCTGGCCCCCAAACCCTCTGGTGCCATCTGCCTGTCTCGGCACTTCTGACTCCACACAGCCTTTCCTACATCTGGGCTGCCTGCCGTGGCAAAGTGCAGGCGTGGGGTGAGGCCATGGTTTTGTCTTTCCAGGAAAAAATGAGCCCCTGGCCGAAGCAGCAGGCCCAGGCAGAGCCTTGAGCTTGAAGCCCAGTAGGTCTGTGGCCCTCAGGGCCAGAGCCATGCTTTCAAGGCAGGGAAGCGGCCTGCAAGCTGAGTGGGAGTGGGGGAGGGGAGGGAGACAGCTGAAGCCGAGTCCAGAAGGGCGGCGATGGAAGAGCTGCAGCTGGGTCAGAGCCTGGAGGGAGGGCGGGGCCTTCACTGAGGACCCCCCCCCCCCGAGGCCAGCCCTAGGCCCCGGCGGTCACGCATGCGCCCTTGGCCTGTGCGGTGTGTGGGGGGTTGAACCCAAGCCCGCAGGGCTCCCGGAGCGGCCAGAGAAAGAAGGGCCCATGGAGAGGTAGGCGAGGTGGGCAGGGGGCGCCACCTTACTCTCCTCAGCTCCCTGAGGGAGAGAGAGAGAGACAGAGACAGAGAGAGAGATCCCTGACCTCTGAGTCTCTGCCTCCACCGCTGGCTGGTGCCAACTCACGCGCCATCCCACTTCCAGCCATCACCCCCACGCCTGCCCCGGGGCCAGCCCCACCACAGACAGGCCGGTTGGTTCCTGCTCACCTCTGTGCCGTCCCTTCCCGACCTGACCCCAGTGCAGGGGATAAGCTTCAGACAAGTCTTTCCATGTCCCTCTGCATGACAATAGACTTCCTCCCCTCTCCCATTCCACAGGCCCACCCGGGACATCCACCTTTGTCATTAGCTCAGGAGAGGATGCAAGATGAGAATCTCTGCTATTGTGTGGGGAGACTCAGTTTCCCGGGTTTCCCCCATGGACACATGTTCTTCAGCTGGGTCTGATTTTCTCCAGACAAGCTGTCTTGGGAAGGATTTGGCCAGCCCTAAGAACCTGAAGGGAAAGGGCGGAGGGGGGTTCTCTCTCTGCCCCCGACAGCCCCGAGCTGGGTCGGTCCCTCAGACCTGGCCAGGGGCATCCCATCCCCCGGCGCCCTTCCCCGGGGCATCCAAGGGCAGGCTCGGCGCCAGCCCCACCCCGCTCGCCACTGCCCGACCATCGTCCTCCCTCGGGGGGCCTGGGCAGGACAGGGACCCGGCTGTGGGAGGCCTCCAGATCTCAGGCCTGGCACACCGTTTACCAGGCTGCTTCCTCCTCTGACGGGGGCCCAGCACACGCCCCAGGAGACTTGGCAGCCGCCCCCAGGGCTCTAGCCTCTGGAACTCGTCCCCTTGGAAGGGGCCTGGCCCAGGTGCCAGGTTCGGCTGGTCGGCCAGCCTCCTTTGGAGAAAGCAGGCAAGCCGAGCCAGGCTTGCAGTGGCCCTGGCGTGACACCTGCCACCTCAGGCAGAGGGCCTCCCGCGTGCCCTCCATGGCGGGTTTCTCCCCGGAGCCGTGGCCTGGGCACTAGGAAGGCCGGGCCTCCCCGACTCCCGGGAGGAGGGGCTAGCCCAGTTGCGCCCTGGCCCCCAAACCCTCTGGTGCCATCTGCCTGTCTCGGCACTTCTGACTCCACAGAGCCTTTCCTACATCTGGGCTGCCTGCCGTGGCAAAGTGCAGGCGTGGGGTGAGGCCATGGTTTTGTCTTTCCAGGAAAAAATGAGCCCCTGGCCGAAGCAGCAGGCCCAGGCAGAGCCTTGAGCTTGAAGCCCAGTAGGTCTGTGGCCCTCAGGGCCAGAGCCATGCTTTCAAGGCAGGGAAGCGGCCTGCAAGCTGAGTGGGAGTGGGGGAGGGGAGGGAGACAGCTGAAGCCGAGTCCAGAAGGGCGGCGATGGAAGAGCTGCAGCTGGGTCAGAGCCTGGAGGGAGGGCGGGGCCTTCACTGAGGACCCCCCCCCCCGAGGCCAGCCCTAGGCCCCGGCGGTCACGCATGCGCCCTTGGCCTGTGCGGTGTGTGGGGGGTTGAACCCAAGCCCGCAGGGCTCCCGGAGCGGCCAGAGAAAGAAGGGCCCATGGAGAGGTAGGCGAGGTGGGCAGGGGGCGCCACCTTACTCTCCTCAGCTCCCTGAGGGAGAGAGAGAGAGACAGAGACAGAGAGAGAGATCCCTGACCTCTGAGTCTCTGCCTCCACCGCTGGCTGGTGCCAACTCACGCGCCATCCCACTTCCAGCCATCACCCCCACGCCTGCCCCGGGGCCAGCCCCACCACAGACAGGCCGGTTGGTTCCTGCTCACCTCTGTGCCGTCCCTTCCCGACCTGACCCCAGTGCAGGGGATAAGCTTCAGACAAGTCTTTCCATGTCCCTCTGCATGACAATAGACTTCCTCCCCTCTCCCATTCCACAGGCCCACCCGGGACATCCACCTTTGTCATTAGCTCAGGAGAGGATGCAAGATGAGAATCTCTGCTATTGTGTGGGGAGACTCAGTTTCCCGGGTTTCCCCCATGGACACATGTTCTTCAGCTGGGTCTGATTTTCTCCAGACAAGCTGTCTTGGGAAGGATTTGGCCAGCCCTAAGAACCTGAAGGGAAAGGGCGGAGGGGGGTTCTCTCTCTGCCCCCGACAGCCCCGAGCTGGGTCGGTCCCTCAGACCTGGCCAGGGGCATCCCATCCCCCGGCGCCCTTCCCCGGGGCATCCAAGGGCAGGCTCGGCGCCAGCCCCACCCCGCTCGCCACTGCCCGACCATCGTCCTCCCTCGGGGGGCCTGGGCAGGACAGGGACCCGGCTGTGGGAGGCCTCCAGATCTCAGGCCTGGCACACCATTTACCAGGCTGCTTCCTCCTCTGACGGGGGCCCAGCACACGCCCCAGGAGACTTGGCAGCCGCCCCCAGGGCTCTAGCCTCTGGAACTCGTCCCCTTGGAAGGGGCCTGGCCCAGGTGCCAGGTTCGGCTGGTCGGCCAGCCTCCTTTGGAGAAAGCAGGCAATCCGAACCAGGCTTGCAGTGGCCCTGGCGTGACACCTGCCACCTCAGGCAGAGGGCCTCCTGCGTGCCCTCCATGGCGGGTTTCTCCCCGGAGCCGTGGCCTGGGCACTAGGAAGGCCGGGCCTCCCCGACTCCCGGGAGGAGGGGCTAGCCCAGTTGCGCCCTGGCCCCCAAACCCTCTGGTGCCATCTGCCTGTCTCGGCACTTCTGACTCCACAGAGCCTTTCCTACATCTGGGCTGCCTGCCGTGGCAAAGTGCAGGCGTGGGGTGAGGCCATGGTTTTGTCTTTCCAGGAAAAAATGAGCCCCTGGCCGAAGCAGCAGGCCCAGGCAGAGCCTTGAGCTTGAAGCCCAGTAGGTCTGTGGCCCTCAGGGCCAGAGCCATGCTTTCAAGGCAGGGAAGCGGCCTGCAAGCTGAGTGGGAGTGGGGGAGGGGAGGGAGACAGCTGAAGCCGAGTCCAGAAGGGCGGCGATGGAAGAGCTGCAGCTGGGTCAGAGCCTGGAGGGAGGGCGGGGCCTTCACTGAGGACCCCCCCCCCCGAGGCCAGCCCTAGGCCCCGGCGGTCACGCATGCGCCCTTGGCCTGTGCGGTGTGTGGGGGGTTGAACCCAAGCCCGCAGGGCTCCCGGAGCGGCCAGAGAAAGAAGGGCCCATGGAGAGGTAGGCGAGGTGGGCAGGGGGCGCCACCTTACTCTCCTCAGCTCCCTGAGGGAGAGAGAGAGAGACAGAGACAGAGAGAGAGATCCCTGACCTCTGAGTCTCTGCCTCCACCGCTGGCTGGTGCCAACTCACGCGCCATCCCACTTCCAGCCATCACCCCCACGCCTGCCCCGGGGCCAGCCCCACCACAGACAGGCCGGTTGGTTCCTGCTCACCTCTGTGCCGTCCCTTCCCGACCTGACCCCAGTGCAGGGGATAAGCTTCAGACAAGTCTTTCCATGTCCCTCTGCATGACAATAGACTTCCTCCCCTCTCCCATTCCACAGGCCCACCCGGGACATCCACCTTTGTCATTAGCTCAGGAGAGGATGCAAGATGAGAATCTCTGCTATTGTGTGGGGAGACTCAGTTTCCCGGGTTTCCCCCATGGACACATGTTCTTCAGCTGGGTCTGATTTTCTCCAGACAAGCTGTCTTGGGAAGGATTTGGCCAGCCCTAAGAACCTGAAGGGAAAGGGCGGAGGGGGGTTCTCTCTCTGCCCCCTACAGCCCCGAGCTGGGTCGGTCCCTCAGACCTGGCCAGGGGCAGCCCATCCCCCGGCGCCCTTCCCCGGGGCATCCAAGGGCAGGCTCGGCGCCAGCCCCACCCCGCTCGCCACTGCCCGACCATCGTCCTCCCTCGGGGGGCCTGGGCAGGACAGGGACCCGGCTGTGGGAGGCCTCCAGATCTCAGGCCTGGCACACCGTTTACCAGGCTGCTTCCTCCTCTGACGGGGGCCCAGCACACGCCCCAGGAGACTTGGCAGCCGCCCCCAGGGCTCTAGCCTCTGGAACTCGTCCCCTTGGAAGGGGCCTGGCCCAGGTGCCAGGTTCGGCTGGTCGGCCAGCCTCCTTTGGAGAAAGCAGGCAAGCCGAGCCAGGCTTGCAGTGGCCCTGGCGTGACACCTGCCACCTCAGGCAGAGGGCCTCCCGCGTGCCCTCCATGGCGGGTTTCTCCCCGGAGCCGTGGCCTGGGCACTAGGAAGGCCGGGCCTCCCCGACTCCCGGGAGGAGGGGCTAGCCCAGTTGCGCCCTGGCCCCCAAACCCTCTGGTGCCATCTGCCTGTCTCGGCACTTCTGACTCCACACAGCCTTTCCTACATCTGGGCTGCCTGCCGTGGCAAAGTGCAGGCGTGGGGTGAGGCCATGGTTTTGTCTTTCCAGGAAAAAATGAGCCCCTGGCCGAAGCAGCAGGCCCAGGCAGAGCCTTGAGCTTGAAGCCCAGTAGGTCTGTGGCCCTCAGGGCCAGAGCCATGCTTTCAAGGCAGGGAAGCGGCCTGCAAGCTGAGTGGGAGTGGGGGAGGGGAGGGAGACAGCTGAAGCCGAGTCCAGAAGGGCGGCGATGGAAGAGCTGCAGCTGGGTCAGAGCCTGGAGGGAGGGCGGGGCCTTCACTGAGGACCCCCCCCCCCCGAGGCCAGCCCTAGGCCCCGGCGGTCACGCATGCGCCCTTGGCCTGTGCGGTGTGTGGGGGGTTGAACCCAAGCCCGCAGGGCTCCCGGAGCGGCCAGAGAAAGAAGGGCCCATGGAGAGGTAGGCGAGGTGGGCAGGGGGCGCCACCTTACTCTCCTCAGCTCCCTGAGGGAGAGAGAGAGAGACAGAGACAGAGAGAGAGATCCCTGACCTCTGAGTCTCTGCCTCCACCGCTGGCTGGTGCCAACTCACGCGCCATCCCACTTCCAGCCATCACCCCCACGCCTGCCCCGGGGCCAGCCCCACCACAGACAGGCCGGTTGGTTCCTGCTCACCTCTGTGCCGTCCCTTCCCGACCTGACCCCAGTGCAGGGGATAAGCTTCAGACAAGTCTTTCCATGTCCCTCTGCATGACAATAGACTTCCTCCCCTCTCCCATTCCACAGGCCCACCCGGGACATCCACCTTTGTCATTAGCTCAGGAGAGGATGCAAGATGAGAATCTCTGCTATTGTGTGGGGAGACTCAGTTTCCCGGGTTTCCCCCATGGACACATGTTCTTCAGCTGGGTCTGATTTTCTCCAGACAAGCTGTCTTGGGAAGGATTTGGCCAGCCCTAAGAACCTGAAGGGAAAGGGCGGAGGGGGGTTCTCTCTCTGCCCCCGACAGCCCCGAGCTGGGTCGGTCCCTCAGACCTGGCCAGGGGCATCCCATCCCCCGGCGCCCTTCCCCGGGGCATCCAAGGGCAGGCTCGGCGCCAGCCCCACCCCGCTCGCCACTGCCCGACCATCGTCCTCCCTCGGGGGGCCTGGGCAGGACAGGGACCCGGCTGTGGGAGGCCTCCAGATCTCAGGCCTGGCACACCATTTACCAGGCTGCTTCCTCCTCTGACGGGGGCCCAGCACACGCCCCAGGAGACTTGGCAGCCGCCCCCAGGGCTCTAGCCTCTGGAACTCGTCCCCTTGGAAGGGGCCTGGCCCAGGTGCCAGGTTCGGCTGGTCGGCCAGCCTCCTTTGGAGAAAGCAGGCAATCCGAACCAGGCTTGCAGTGGCCCTGGCGTGACACCTGCCACCTCAGGCAGAGGGCCTCCTGCGTGCCCTCCATGGCGGGTTTCTCCCCGGAGCCGTGGCCTGGGCACTAGGAAGGCCGGGCCTCCCCGACTCCCGGGAGGAGGGGCTAGCCCAGTTGCGCCCTGGCCCCCAAACCCTCTGGTGCCATCTGCCTGTCTCGGCACTTCTGACTCCACAGAGCCTTTCCTACATCTGGGCTGCCTGCCGTGGCAAAGTGCAGGCGTGGGGTGAGGCCATGGTTTTGTCTTTCCAGGAAAAAATGAGCCCCTGGCCGAAGCAGCAGGCCCAGGCAGAGCCTTGAGCTTGAAGCCCAGTAGGTCTGTGGCCCTCAGGGCCAGAGCCATGCTTTCAAGGCAGGGAAGCGGCCTGCAAGCTGAGTGGGAGTGGGGGAGGGGAGGGAGACAGCTGAAGCCGAGTCCAGAAGGGCGGCGATGGAAGAGCTGCAGCTGGGTCAGAGCCTGGAGGGAGGGCGGGGCCTTCACTGAGGCCCCCCCCCCCCCCCCGAGGCCAGCCGTAGGCCCCGGCGGTCGCGCATGCGCCCTTGGCCTGTGCGGTGTGTGGGGGGTTGAACCCAAGCCCGCAGGGCTCCCGGAGCGGCCAGAGAAAGAAGGGCCCATGGAGAGGTAGGCGAGGTGGGCAGGGGGCGCCACCTTACTCTCCTCAGCTCCCTGAGGGAGAGAGAGAGAGACAGAGACAGAGAGAGAGATCCCTGACCTCTGAGTCTCTGCCTCCACCGCTGGCTGGTGCCAACTCACGCGCCATCCCACTTCCAGCCATCACCCCCACGCCTGCCCCGGGGCCAGCCCCACCACAGACAGGCCGGTTGGTTCCTGCTCACCTCTGTGCCGTCCCTTCCCGACCTGTCAACAGTGCAAGGGATAAGCTTCAGACAAGTCTTTCCATGTCCCTCTGCATGACAATAGACTTCCTCCCCTCTCCCATTCCACAGGCCCACCCGGGACATCCACCTTTGTCATTAGCTCAGGAGAGGATGCAAGATGAGAATCTCTGCTATTGTGTGGGGAGACTCAGTTTCCCGGGTTTCCCCCATGGACACATGTTCTTCAGCTGGGTCTGATTTTCTCCAGACAAGCTGTCTTGGGAAGGATTTGGCCAGCCCTAAGAACCTGAAGGGAAAGGGCGGAGGGGGGTTCTCTCTCTGCCCCCGACAGCCCCGAGCTGGGTCGGTCCCTCAGACCTGGCCAGGGGCATCCCATCCCCCGGCGCCCTTCCCCGGGGCATCCAAGGGCAGGCTCGGCGCCAGCCCCACCCCGCTCGCCACTGCCCGACCATCGTCCTCCCTCGGGGGGCCTGGGCAGGACAGGGACCCGGCTGTGGGAGGCCTCCAGATCTCAGGCCTGGCACACCATTTACCAGGCTGCTTCCTCCTCTGACGGGGGCCCAGCACACGCCCCAGGAGACTTGGCAGCCGCCCCCAGGGCTCTAGCCTCTGGAACTCGTCCCCTTGGAAGGGGCCTGGCCCAGGTGCCAGGTTCGGCTGGTCGGCCAGCCTCCTTTGGAGAAAGCAGGCAATCCGAACCAGGCTTGCAGTGGCCCTGGCGTGACACCTGCCACCTCAGGCAGAGGGCCTCCCGCGTGCCCTCCATGGCGGGTTTCTCCCCGGAGCCGTGGCCTGGGCACTAGGAAGGCCGGGCCTTCCCGACTCCCGGGAGGAGGGGCTAGCCCAGTTGCGCCCTGGCCCCCAAACCCTCTGGTGCCATCTGCCTGTCTCGGCACTTCTGACTCCACAGAGCCTTTCCTACATCTGGGCTGCCTGCCGTGGCAAAGTGCAGGCGTGGGGTGAGGCCATGGTTTTGTCTTTCCAGGAAAAAATGCGCCCCTGGCCGAAGCAGCAGGCCCAGGCAGAGCCTTGAGCTTGAAACCCAGTAGGTCTGTGGCCCTCAGGGCCAGAGCCATGCTTTCAAGGCAGGGAAGCGTCCTGCAAGCTGAGTGGGAGTGGGGGAGGGGAGGGAGACAGCTGAAGCCAAGTCCAGAAGGGCGGCGATGGAAGAGCTGCAGCTGGGTCAGAGCCTGGAGGGAGGGCGGGGCCTTCACTGAGGACCCCCCCACCCCGAGGCCAGCCCTAGGCCCCGGCGGTCGCGCATGCGCCCTTGGCCTGTGCGGTGTGTGGGGGGTTGAACCCAAGCCCGCAGGGCTCCCGGAGCGGCCAGAGAAAGAAGGGCCCATGGAGAGGTAGGCGAGGTGGGCAGGGGGCGCCACCTTACTCTCCTCAGCTCCCTGAGGGAGAGAGAGAGAGACAGAGACAGAGAGAGAGATCCCTGACCTCTGAGTCTCTGCCTCCACCGCTGGCTGGTGCCAACTCACGCGCCATCCCACTTCCAGCCATCACCCCCACGCCTGCCCCGGGGCCAGCCCCACCACAGACAGGCCGGTTGGTTCCTGCTCACCTCTGTGCCGTCCCTTCCCGACCTGTCAACAGTGCAAGGGATAAGCTTCAGACAAGTCTTTCCATGTCCCTCTGCATGACAATAGACTTCCTCCCCTCTCCCATTCCACAGGCCCACCCGGGACATCCACCTTTGTCATTAGCTCAGGAGAGGATGCAAGATGAGAATCTCTGCTATTGTGTGGGGAGACTCAGTTTCCCGGGTTTCCCCCATGGACACATGTTCTTCAGCTGGGTCTGATTTTCTCCAGACAAGCTGTCTTGGGAAGGATTTGGCCAGCCCTAAGAACCTGAAGGGAAAGGGCGGAGGGGGGTTCTCTCTCTGCCCCCGACAGCCCCGAGCTGGGTCGGTCCCTCAGACCTGGCCAGGGGCATCCCATCCCCCGGCGCCCTTCCCCGGGGCATCCAAGGGCAGGCTCGGCGCCAGCCCCACCCCGCTCGCCACTGCCCGACCATCGTCCTCCCTCGGGGGGCCTGGGCAGGACAGGGACCCGGCTGTGGGAGGCCTCCAGATCTCAGGCCTGGCACACCATTTACCAGGCTGCTTCCTCCTCTGACGGGGGCCCAGCACACGCCCCAGGAGACTTGGCAGCCGCCCCCAGGGCTCTAGCCTCTGGAACTCGTCCCCTTGGAAGGGGCCTGGCCCAGGTGCCAGGTTCGGCTGGTCGGCCAGCCTCCTTTGGAGAAAGCAGGCAATCCGAACCAGGCTTGCAGTGGCCCTGGCGTGACACCTGCCACCTCAGGCAGAGGGCCTCCCACGTGCCCTCCATGGCGGGTTTCTCCCCGGAGCCGTGGCCTGGGCACTAGGAAGGCCGGGCCTTCCCGACTCCCGGGAGGAGGGGCTAGCCCAGTTGCGCCCTGGCCCCCAAACCCTCTGGTGCCATCTGCCTGTCTCGGCACTTCTGACTCCACAGAGCCTTTCCTACATCTGGGCTGCCTGCCGTGGCAAAGTGCAGGCGTGGGGTGAGGCCATGGTTTTGTCTTTCCAGGAAAAAATGCGCCCCTGGCCGAAGCAGCAGGCCCAGGCAGAGCCTTGAGCTTGAAGCCCAGTAGGTCTGTGGCCCTCAGGGCCAGAGCCATGCTTTCAAGGCAGGGAAGCGGCCTGCAAGCTGAGTGGGAGTGGGGGAGGGGAGGGAGACAGCTGAAGCCGAGTCCAGAAGGGCGGCGATGGAAGAGCTGCAGCTGGGTCAGAGCCTGGAGGGAGGGCGGGGCCTTCACTGAGGACCCCCCCCCCCCGAGGCCAGCCCTAGGCCCCGGCGGTCACGCATGCGCCCTTGGCCTGTGCGGTGTGTGGGGGGTTGAACCCAAGCCCGCAGGGCTCCCGGAGCGGCCAGAGAAAGAAGGGCCCATGGAGAGGTAGGCGAGGTGGGCAGGGGGCGCCACCTTACTCTCCTCAGCTCCCTGAGGGAGAGAGAGAGAGACAGAGACAGAGAGAGAGATCCCTGACCTCTGAGTCTCTGCCTCCACCGCTGGCTGGTGCCAACTCACGCGCCATCCCACTTCCAGCCATCACCCCCCACGCCTGCCCCGGGGCCAGCCCCACCACAGACAGGCCGGTTGGTTCCTGCTCACCTCTGTGCCGTCCCTTCCCGACCTGACCCCAGTGCAGGGGATAAGCTTCAGACAAGTCTTTCCATGTCCCTCTGCATGACAATAGACTTCCTCCCCTCTCCCATTCCACAGGCCCACCCGGGACATCCACCTTTGTCATTAGCTCAGGAGAGGATGCAAGATGAGAATCTCTGCTATTGTGTGGGGAGACTCAGTTTCCCGGGTTTCCCCCATGGACACATGTTCTTCAGCTGGGTCTGATTTTCTCCAGACAAGCTGTCTTGGGAAGGATTTGGCCAGCCCTAAGAACCTGAAGGGAAAGGGCGGAGGGGGGTTCTCTCTCTGCCCCCGACAGCCCCGAGCTGGGTCGGTCCCTCAGACCTGGCCAGGGGCATCCCATCCCCCGGCGCCCTTCCCCGGGGCATCCAAGGGCAGGCTCGGCGCCAGCCCCACCCCGCTCGCTACTGCCCAACCATCGTCCTCCCTCGGGGGGCCTGGGCAGGACAGGGACCCGGCTGTGGGAGGCCTCCAGATCTCAGGCCTGGCACACCGTTTACCAGGCTGCTTCCTCCTCTGACGGGGGCCCAGCACACGCCCCAGGAGACTTGGCAGCCGCCCCCAGGGCTCTAGCCTCTGGAACTCGTCCCCTTGGAAGGGGCCTGGCCCAGGTGCCAGGTTCGGCTGGTCGGCCAGCCTCCTTTGGAGAAAGCAGGCAAGCCGAGCCAGGCTTGCAGTGGCCCTGGCGTGACACCTGCCACCTCAGGCAGAGGGCCTCCTGCGTGCCCTCCATGGCGGGTTTCTCCCCGGAGCCGTGGCCTGGGCACTAGGAAGGCCGGGCCTCCCCGACTCCCGGGAAGAGGGGCTAGCCCAGTTGCGCCCTGGCCCCCAAACCCTCTGGTGCCATCTGCCTGTCTCGGCACTTCTGACTCCACAGAGCCTTTCCTACATCTGGGCTGCCTGCCGTGGCAAAGTGCAGGCGTGGGGTGAGGCCATGGTTTTGTCTTTCCAGGAAAAAATGAGCCCCTGGCCGAAGCAGCAGGCCCAGGCAGAGCCTTGAGCTTGAAGCCCAGTAGGTCTGTGGCCCTCAGGGCCAGAGCCATGCTTTCAAGGCAGGGAAGCGGCCTGCAAGCTGAGTGGGAGTGGGGGAGGGGAGGGAGACAGCTGAAGCCCAGTCCAGAAGGGCGGCGATGGAAGAGCTGCAGCTGGGTCAGAGCCTGGAGGGAGGGCGGGGCCTTCACTGAGGACCCCCCCCACCCCGAGGCCAGCCCTAGGCCCTGGCGGTCACGCATGCGCCCTTGGCCTGTGCGGTGTGTGGGGGGTTGAACCCAAGCCTGCAGGGATCCCGGAGCGGCCAGAGAAAGAAGGGCCCATGGAGAGGTAGGCGAGGTGGGCAGGGGGCGCCACCTTACTCTCCTCAGCTCCCTGAGGGAGAGAGAGAGAGACAGAGACAGAGAGAGAGATCCCTGACCTCTGAGTCTCTGCCTCCACCGCTGGCTGGTGCCAACTCACGCGCCATCCCACTTCCAGCCATCACCCCCACGCCTGCCCCGGGGCCAGCCCCACCACAGACAGGCCGGTTGGTTCCTGCTCACCTCTGTGCAGTCCCTTCCCGACCTGACCCCAGTGCAGGGGATAAGCTTCAGACAAGTCTTTCCATGTCCCTCTGCATGACAATAGACTTCCTCCCCTCTCCCATTCCACAGGCCCACCCGGGACATCCACCTTTGTCATTAGCTCAGGAGAGGATGCAAGATGAGAATCTCTGCTATTGTGTGGGGAGACTCAGTTTCCCGGGTTTCCCCCATGGACACATGTTCTTCAGCTGGGTCTGATTTTCTCCAGACAAGCTGTCTTGGGAAGGATTTGGCCAGCCCTAAGAACCTGAAGGGAAAGGGCGGAGGGGGGTTCTCTCTCTGCCCCCGACAGCCCCGAGCTGGGTCGGTCCCTCAGACCTGGCCAGGGGCATCCCATCCCCCGGCGCCCTTCCCCGGGGCATCCAAGGGCAGGCTCGGCGCCAGCCCCACCCCGCTCGCCACTGCCCGACCATCGTCCTCCCTCGGGGGGCCTGGGCAGGACAGGGACCCGGCTGTGGGAGGCCTCCAGATCTCAGGCCTGGCACACCGTTTACCAGGCTGCTTCCTCCTCTGACGGGGGCCCAGCACACGCCCCAGGAGACTTGGCAGCCGCCCCCAGGGCTCTAGCCTCTGGAACTCGTCCCCTTGGAAGGGGCCTGGCCCAGGTGCCAGGTTCGGCTGGTCGGCCAGCCTCCTTTGGAGAAAGCAGGCAAGCCGAGCCAGGCTTGCAGTGGCCCTGGCGTGACACCTGCCACCTCAGGCAGAGGGCCTCCCGCGTGCCCTCCATGGCGGGTTTCTCCCCGGAGCCGTGGCCTGGGCACTAGGAAGGCCGGGCCTCCCCGACTCCCGGGAGGAGGGGCTAGCCCAGTTGCGCCCTGGCCCCCAAACCCTCTGGTGCCATCTGCCTGTCTCGGCACTTCTGACTCCACAGAGCCTTTCCTACATCTGGGCTGCCTGCCGTGGCAAAGTGCAGGCGTGGGGTGAGGCCATGGTTTTGTCTTTCCAGGAAAAAATGAGCCCCTGGCCGAAGCAGCAGGCCCAGGCAGAGCCTTGAGCTTGAAGCCCAGTAGGTCTGTGGCCATCAGGGCCAGAGCCATGCTTTCAAGGCAGGGAAGCGGCCTGCAAGCTGAGTGGGAGTGGGGGAGGGGAGGGAGACAGCTGAAGCCGAGTCCAGAAGGGCGGCGATGGAAGAGCTGCAGCTGGGTCAGAGCCTGGAGGGAGGGCAGGGCCTTCACTGAGGACCCCCCCCCCCAAGGCCAGCCCTAGGCCCCGGCGGTCACGCATGCGCCCTTGGCCTGTGCGGTGTGTGGGGGGTTGAACCCAAGCCCGCAGGGCTCCCGGAGCGGCCAGAGAAAGAAGGGCCCATGGAGAGGTAGGCGAGGTGGGCAGGGGGCGCCACCTTACTCTCCTCAGCTCCCTGAGGGAGAGAGAGAGAGACAGAGACAGAGAGAGAGATCCCTGACCTCTGAGTCTCTGCCTCCACCGCTGGCTGGTGCCAACTCACGCGCCATCCCACTTCCAGCCATCACCCCCACGCCTGCCCCGGGGCCAGCCCCACCACAGACAGGCCGGTTGGTTCCTGCTCACCTCTGTGCCGTCCCTTCCCGACCTGACCCCAGTGCAGGGGATAAGCTTCAGACAAGTCTTTCCATGTCCCTCTGCATGACAATAGACTTCCTCCCCTCTCCCATTCCACAGGCCCACCCGGGACATCCACCTTTGTCATTAGCTCAGGAGAGGATGCAAGATGAGAATCTCTGCTATTGTGTGGGGAGACTCAGTTTCCCGGGTTTCCCCCATGGACACATGTTCTTCAGCTGGGTCTGATTTTCTCCAGACAAGCTGTCTTGGGAAGGATTTGGCCAGCCCTAAGAACCTGAAGGGAAAGGGCGGAGGGGGGTTCTCTCTCTGCCCCCGACAGCCCCGAGCTGGGTCGGTCCCTCAGACCTGGCCAGGGGCATCCCATCCCCCGGCGCCCTTCCTCGGGGCATCCAAGGGCAGGCTCGGCGCCAGCACCACACCGCTCGCGACTGCCCGACCATCGTCCTCCCTCGGGGGGCCTGGGCAGGACAGGGACCCGGCTGTGGGAGGCCTCCAGATCTCAGGCCTGGCACACCATTTACCAGGCTGCTTCCTCCTCTGACGGGGGCCCAGCACACGCCCCAGGAGACTTGGCAGCCGCCCCCAGGGCTCTAGCCTCTGGAACTCGTCCCCTTGGAAGGGGCCTGGCCCAGGTGCCAGGTTCGGCTGGTCGGCCAGCCTCCTTTGGAGAAAGCAGGCAATCCGAACCAGGCTTGCAGTGGCCCTGGCGTGACACCTGCCACCTCAGGCAGAGGGCCTCCCGCGTGCCCTCCATGGCGGGTTTCTCCCCGGAGCCGTGGCCTGGGCACTAGGAAGGCCGGGCCTTCCCGACTCCCGGGAGGAGGGGCTAGCCCAGTTGCGCCCTGGCCCCCAAACCCTCTGGTGCCATCTGCCTGTCTCGGCACTTCTGACTCCACAGAGCCTTTCCTACATCTGGGCTGCCTGCCGTGGCAAAGTGCAGGCGTGGGGTGAGGCCATGGTTTTGTCTTTCCAGGAAAAAATGCGCCCCTGGCCGAAGCAGCAGGCCCAGGCAGAGCCTTGAGCTTGAAGCCCAGTAGGTCTGTGGCCCTCAGGGCCAGAGCCATGCTTTCAAGGCAGGGAAGCGGCCTGCAAGCTGAGTGGGAGTGGGGGAGGGGAGGGAGACAGCTGAAGCCGAGTCCAGAAGGGCGGCGATGGAAGAGCTGCAGCTGGGTCAGAGCCTGGAGGGAGGGCGGGGCCTTCACTGAGGACCCCCCCCCCCCCCCGAGGCCAGCCCTAGGCCCTGGCGGTCACGCATGCGCCCTTGGCCTGTGCGGTGTGTGGGGGGTTGAACCCAAGCCTGCAGGGATCCCGGAGCGGCCAGAGAAAGAAGGGCCCATGGAGAGGTAGGCGAGGTGGGCAGGGGGCGCCACCTTACTCTCCTCAGCTCCCTGAGGGAGAGAGAGAGAGACAGAGACAGAGAGAGAGATCCCTGACCTCTGAGTCTCTGCCTCCACCGCTGGCTGGTGCCAACTCACGCGCCATCCCACTTCCAGCCATCACCCCCACGCCTGCCCCGGGGCCAGCCCCACCACAGACAGGCCGGTTGGTTCCTGCTCACCTCTGTGCAGTCCCTTCCCGACTTGACCCCAGTGCAGGGGATAAGCTTCAGACAAGTCTTTCCATGTCCCTCTGCATGACAATAGACTTCCTCCCCTCTCCCATTCCACAGGCCCACCCGGGACATCCACCTTTGTCATTAGCTCAGGAGAGGATGCAAGATGAGAATCTCTGCTATTGTGTGGGGAGACTCAGTTTCCCGGGTTTCCCCCATGGACACATGTTCTTCAGCTGGGTCTGATTTTCTCCAGACAAGCTGTCTTGGGAAGGATTTGGCCAGCCCTAAGAACCTGAAGGGAAAGGGCGGAGGGGGGTTCTCTCTCTGCCCCCGACAGCCCCGAGCTGGGTCGGTCCCTCAGACCTGGCCAGGGGCATCCCATCCCCCGGCGCCCTTCCCCGGGGCATCCAAGGGCAGGCTCGGCGCCAGCCCCACCCCGCTCGCCACTGCCCGACCATCGTCCTCCCTCGGGGGGCCTGGGCAGGACAGGGACCCGGCTGTGGGAGGCCTCCAGATCTCAGGCCTGGCACACCGTTTACCAGGCTGCTTCCTCCTCTGACGGGGGCCCAGCACACGCCCCAGGAGACTTGGCAGCCGCCCCCAGGGCTCTAGCCTCTGGAACTCGTCCCCTTGGAAGGGGCCTGGCCCAGGTGCCAGGTTCGGCTGGTCGGCCAGCCTCCTTTGGAGAAAGCAGGCAAGCCGAGCCAGGCTTGCAGTGGCCCTGGCGTGACACCTGCCACCTCAGGCAGAGGGCCTCCCGCGTGCCCTCCATGGCGGGTTTCTCCCCGGAGCCGTGGCCTGGGCACTAGGAAGGCCGGGCCTCCCCGACTCCCGGGAGGAGGGGCTAGCCCAGTTGCGCCCTGGCCCCCAAACCCTCTGGTGCCATCTGCCTGTCTCGGCACTTCTGACTCCACAGAGCCTTTCCTACATCTGGGCTGCCTGCCGTGGCAAAGTGCAGGCGTGGGGTGAGGCCATGGTTTTGTCTTTCCAGGAAAAAATGAGCCCCTGGCCGAAGCAGCAGGCCCAGGCAGAGCCTTGAGCTTGAAGCCCAGTAGGTCTGTGGCCATCAGGGCCAGAGCCATGCTTTCAAGGCAGGGAAGCGGCCTGCAAGCTGAGTGGGAGTGGGGGAGGGGAGGGAGACAGCTGAAGCCGAGTCCAGAAGGGCGGCGATGGAAGAGCTGCAGCTGGGTCAGAGCCTGGAGGGAGGGCAGGGCCTTCACTGAGGACCCCCCCCCCCCAAGGCCAGCCCTAGGCCCCGGCGGTCACGCATGCGCCCTTGGCCTGTGCGGTGTGTGGGGGGTTGAACCCAAGCCCGCAGGGCTCCCGGAGCGGCCAGAGAAAGAAGGGCCCATGGAGAGGTAGGCGAGGTGGGCAGGGGGCGCCACCTTACTCTCCTCAGCTCCCTGAGGGAGAGAGAGAGAGACAGAGACAGAGAGAGAGATCCCTGACCTCTGAGTCTCTGCCTCCACCGCTGGCTGGTGCCAACTCACGCGCCATCCCACTTCCAGCCATCACCCCCACGCCTGCCCCGGGGCCAGCCCCACCACAGACAGGCAGGTTGGTTCCTGCTCACCTCTGTGCCGTCCCTTCCCGACCTGACCCCAGTGCAGGGGATAAGCTTCAGACAAGTCTTTCCATGTCCCTCTGCATGACAATAGACTTCCTCCCCTCTCCCATTCCACAGGCCCACCCGGGACATCCACCTTTGTCATTAGCTCAGGAGAGGATGCAAGATGAGAATCTCTGCTATTGTGTGGGGAGACTCAGTTTCCCGGGTTTCCCCCATGGACACATGTTCTTCAGCTGGGTCTGATTTTCTCCAGACAAGCTGTCTTGGGAAGGATTTGGCCAGCCCTAAGAACCTGAAGGGAAAGGGCGGAGGGGGGTTCTCTCTCTGCCCCCGACAGCCCCGAGCTGGGTCGGTCCCTCAGACCTGGCCAGGGGCATCCCATCCCCCGGCGCCCTTCCCCGGGGCATCCAAGGGCAGGCTCGGCGCCAGCCCCACCCCGCTCGCTACTGCCCAACCATCGTCCTCCCTCGGGGGGCCTGGGCAGGACAGGGACCCGGCTGTGGGAGGCCTCCAGATCTCAGGCCTGGCACACCGTTTACCAGGCTGCTTCCTCCTCTGACGGGGGCCCAGCACACGCCCCAGGAGACTTGGCAGCCGCCCCCAGGGCTCTAGCCTCTGGAACTCGTCCCCTTGGAAGGGGCCTGGCCCAGGTGCCAGGTTCGGCTGGTCGGCCAGCCTCCTTTGGAGAAAGCAGGCAAGCCGAGCCAGGCTTGCAGTGGCCCTGGCGTGACACCTGCCACCTCAGGCAGAGGGCCTCCTGCGTGCCCTCCATGGCGGGTTTCTCCCCGGAGCCGTGGCCTGGGCACTAGGAAGGCCGGGCCTCCCCGACTCCCGGGAAGAGGGGCTAGCCCAGTTGCGCCCTGGCCCCCAAACCCTCTGGTGCCATCTGCCTGTCTCGGCACTTCTGACTCCACAGAGCCTTTCCTACATCTGGGCTGCCTGCCGTGGCAAAGTGCAGGCGTGGGGTGAGGCCATGGTTTTGTCTTTCCAGGAAAAAATGAGCCCCTGGCCGAAGCAGCAGGCCCAGGCAGAGCCTTGAGCTTGAAGCCCAGTAGGTCTGTGGCCCTCAGGGCCAGAGCCATGCTTTCAAGGCAGGGAAGCGGCCTGCAAGCTGAGTGGGAGTGGGGGAGGGGAGGGAGACAGCTGAAGCCCAGTCCAGAAGGGCGGCGATGGAAGAGCTGCAGCTGGGTCAGAGCCTGGAGGGAGGGCGGGGCCTTCACTGAGGACCCCCCCACCCCGAGGCCAGCCCTAGGCCCTGGCGGTCACGCATGCGCCCTTGGCCTGTGCGGTGTGTGGGGGGTTGAACCCAAGCCTGCAGGGATCCCGGAGCGGCCAGAGAAAGAAGGGCCCATGGAGAGGTAGGCGAGGTGGGCAGGGGGCGCCACCTTACTCTCCTCAGCTCCCTGAGGGAGAGAGAGAGAGACAGAGACAGAGAGAGAGATCCCTGACCTCTGAGTCTCTGCCTCCACCGCTGGCTGGTGCCAACTCACGCGCCATCCCACTTCCAGCCATCACCCCCACGCCTGCCCCGGGGCCAGCCCCACCACAGACAGGCCGGTTGGTTCCTGCTCACCTCTGTGCAGTCCCTTCCCGACCTGACCCCAGTGCAGGGGATAAGCTTCAGACAAGTCTTTCCATGTCCCTCTGCATGACAATAGACTTCCTCCCCTCTCCCATTCCACAGGCCCACCCGGGACATCCACCTTTGTCATTAGCTCAGGAGAGGATGCAAGATGAGAATCTCTGCTATTGTGTGGGGAGACTCAGTTTCCCGGGTTTCCCCCATGGACACATGTTCTTCAGCTGGGTCTGATTTTCTCCAGACAAGCTGTCTTGGGAAGGATTTGGCCAGCCCTAAGAACCTGAAGGGAAAGGGCGGAGGGGGGTTCTCTCTCTGCCCCCGACAGCCCCGAGCTGGGTCGGTCCCTCAGACCTGGCCAGGGGCATCCCATCCCCCGGCGCCCTTCCCCGGGGCATCCAAGGGCAGGCTCGGCGCCAGCCCCACCCCGCTCGCCACTGCCCGACCATCGTCCTCCCTCGGGGGGCCTGGGCAGGACAGGGACCCGGCTGTGGGAGGCCTCCAGATCTCAGGCCTGGCACACCGTTTACCAGGCTGCTTCCTCCTCTGACGGGGGCCCAGCACACGCCCCAGGAGACTTGGCAGCCGCCCCCAGGGCTCTAGCCTCTGGAACTCGTCCCCTTGGAAGGGGCCTGGCCCAGGTGCCAGGTTCGGCTGGTCGGCCAGCCTCCTTTGGAGAAAGCAGGCAAGCCGAGCCAGGCTTGCAGTGGCCCTGGCGTGACACCTGCCACCTCAGGCAGAGGGCCTCCCGCGTGCCCTCCATGGCGGGTTTCTCCCCGGAGCCGTGGCCTGGGCACTAGGAAGGCCGGGCCTCCCCGACTCCCGGGAGGAGGGGCTAGCCCAGTTGCGCCCTGGCCCCCAAACCCTCTGGTGCCATCTGCCTGTCTCGGCACTTCTGACTCCACAGAGCCTTTCCTACATCTGGGCTGCCTGCCGTGGCAAAGTGCAGGCGTGGGGTGAGGCCATGGTTTTGTCTTTCCAGGAAAAAATGAGCCCCTGGCCGAAGCAGCAGGCCCAGGCAGAGCCTTGAGCTTGAAGCCCAGTAGGTCTGTGGCCATCAGGGCCAGAGCCATGCTTTCAAGGCAGGGAAGCGGCCTGCAAGCTGAGTGGGAGTGGGGGAGGGGAGGGAGACAGCTGAAGCCGAGTCCAGAAGGGCGGCGATGGAAGAGCTGCAGCTGGGTCAGAGCCTGGAGGGAGGGCAGGGCCTTCACTGAGGACCCCCCCCCCAAGGCCAGCCCTAGGCCCCGGCGGTCACGCATGCGCCCTTGGCCTGTGCGGTGTGTGGGGGGTTGAACCCAAGCCCGCAGGGCTCCCGGAGCGGCCAGAGAAAGAAGGGCCCATGGAGAGGTAGGCGAGGTGGGCAGGGGGCGCCACCTTACTCTCCTCAGCTCCCTGAGGGAGAGAGAGAGAGACAGAGACAGAGAGAGAGATCCCTGACCTCTGAGTCTCTGCCTCCACCGCTGGCTGGTGCCAACTCACGCGCCATCCCACTTCCAGCCATCACCCCCACGCCTGCCCCGGGGCCAGCCCCACCACAGACAGGCCGGTTGGTTCCTGCTCACCTCTGTGCCGTCCCTTCCCGACCTGACCCCAGTGCAGGGGATAAGCTTCAGACAAGTCTTTCCATGTCCCTCTGCATGACAATAGACTTCCTCCCCTCTCCCATTCCACAGGCCCACCCGGGACATCCACCTTTGTCATTAGCTCAGGAGAGGATGCAAGATGAGAATCTCTGCTATTGTGTGGGGAGACTCAGTTTCCCGGGTTTCCCCCATGGACACATGTTCTTCAGCTGGGTCTGATTTTCTCCAGACAAGCTGTCTTGGGAAGGATTTGGCCAGCCCTAAGAACCTGAAGGGAAAGGGCGGAGGGGGGTTCTCTCTCTGCCCCCGACAGCCCCGAGCTGGGTCGGTCCCTCAGACCTGGCCAGGGGCAGCCCATCCCCCGGCGCCCTTCCTCGGGGCATCCAAGGGCAGGCTCGGCGCCAGCACCACACCGCTCGCGACTGCCCGACCATCGTCCTCCCTCGGGGGGCCTGGGCAGGACAGGGACCCGGCTGTGGGAGGCCTCCAGATCTCAGGCCTGGCACACCATTTACCAGGCTGCTTCCTCCTCTGACGGGGGCCCAGCACACGCCCCAGGAGACTTGGCAGCCGCCCCCAGGGCTCTAGCCTCTGGAACTCGTCCCCTTGGAAGGGGCCTGGCCCAGGTGCCAGGTTCGGCTGGTCGGCCAGCCTCCTTTGGAGAAAGCAGGCAATCCGAACCAGGCTTGCAGTGGCCCTGGCGTGACACCTGCCACCTCAGGCAGAGGGCCTCCCGCGTGCCCTCCATGGCGGGTTTCTCCCCGGAGCCGTGGCCTGGGCACTAGGAAGGCCGGGCCTTCCCGACTCCCGGGAGGAGGGGCTAGCCCAGTTGCGCCCTGGCCCCCAAACCCTCTGGTGCCATCTGCCTGTCTCGGCACTTCTGACTCCACAGAGCCTTTCCTACATCTGGGCTGCCTGCCGTGGCAAAGTGCAGGCGTGGGGTGAGGCCATGGTTTTGTCTTTCCAGGAAAAAATGCGCCCCTGGCCGAAGCAGCAGGCCCAGGCAGAGCCTTGAGCTTGAAGCCCAGTAGGTCTGTGGCCCTCAGGGCCAGAGCCATGCTTTCAAGGCAGGGAAGCGGCCTGCAAGCTGAGTGGGAGTGGGGGAGGGGAGGGAGACAGCTGAAGCCGAGTCCAGAAGGGCGGCGATGGAAGAGCTGCAGCTGGGTCAGAGCCTGGAGGGAGGGCGGGGCCTTCACTGAGGACCCCCCCCCCCCCCGAGGCCAGCCCTAGGCCCTGGCGGTCACGCATGCGCCCTTGGCCTGTGCGGTGTGTGGGGGGTTGAACCCAAGCCCGCAGGGCTCCCGGAGCGGCCAGAGAAAGAAGGGCCCATGGAGAGGTAGGCGAGGTGGGCAGGGGGCGCCACCTTACTCTCCTCAGCTCCCTGAGGGAGAGAGAGAGAGACAGAGACAGAGAGAGAGATCCCTGACCTCTGAGTCTCTGCCTCCACCGCTGGCTGGTGCCAACTCACGCGCCATCCCACTTCCAGCCATCACCCCCACGCCTGCCCCGGGGCCAGCCCCACCACAGACAGGCAGGTTGGTTCCTGCTCACCTCTGTGCCGTCCCTTCCCGACCTGACCCCAGTGCAGGGGATAAGCTTCAGACAAGTCTTTCCATGTCCCTCTGCATGACAATAGACTTCCTCCCCTCTCCCATTCCACAGGCCCACCCGGGACATCCACCTTTGTCATTAGCTCAGGAGAGGATGCAAGATGAGAATCTCTGCTATTGTGTGGGGAGACTCAGTTTCCCGGGTTTCCCCCATGGACACATGTTCTTCAGCTGGGTCTGATTTTCTCCAGACAAGCTGTCTTGGGAAGGATTTGGCCAGCCCTAAGAACCTGAAGGGAAAGGGCGGAGGGGGGTTCTCTCTCTGCCCCCGACAGCCCCGAGCTGGGTCGGTCCCTCAGACCTGGCCAGGGGCAGCCCATCCCCCGGCGCCCTTCCCCGGGGCATCCAAGGGCAGGCTCGGCGCCAGCCCCACCCCGCTCGCCACTGCCCGACCATCGTCCTCCCTCGGGGGGCCTGGGCAGGACAGGGACCCGGCTGTGGGAGGCCTCCAGATCTCAGGCCTGGCACACCGTTTACCAGGCTGCTTCCTCCTCTGACGGGGGCCCAGCACACGCCCCAGGAGACTTGGCAGCCGCCCCCAGGGCTCTAGCCTCTGGAACTCGTCCCCTTGGAAGGGGCCTGGCCCAGGTGCCAGGTTCGGCTGGTCGGCCAGCCTCCTTTGGAGAAAGCAGGCAAGCCGAGCCAGGCTTGCAGTGGCCCTGGCGTGACACCTGCCACCTCAGGCAGAGGGCCTCCCGCGTGCCCTCCATGGCGGGTTTCTCCCCGGAGCCGTGGCCTGGGCACTAGGAAGGCCGGGCCTCCCCGACTCCCGGGAGGAGGGGCTAGCCCAGTTGCGCCCTGTCCCCCAAACCCTCTGGTGCCATCTGCCTGTCTCGGCACTTCTGACTCCACAGAGCCTTTCCTACATCTGGGCTGCCTGCCGTGGCAAAGTGCAGGCGTGGGGTGAGGCCATGGTTTTGTCTTTCCAGGAAAAAATGAGCCCCTGGCCGAAGCAGCAGGCCCAGGCAGAGCCTTGAGCTTGAAGCCCAGTAGGTCTGTGGCCCTCAGGGCCAGAGCCATGCTTTCAAGGCAGGGAAGCGGCCTGCAAGCTGAGTGGGAGTGGGGGAGGGGAGGGAGACAGCTGAAGCCGAGTCCAGAAGGGCGGCGATGGAAGAGCTGCAGCTGGGTCAGAGCCTGGAGGGAGGGCGGGGCCTTCACTGAGGACCCCCCCCCCCCGAGGCCAGCCCTAGGCCCCGGCGGTCACGCATGCGCCCTTGGCCTGTGCGGTGTGTGGGGGGTTGAACCCAAGCCCGCAGGGCTCCCGGAGCGGCCAGAGAAAGAAGGGCCCATGGAGAGGTAGGCGAGGTGGGCAGGGGGCGCCACCTTACTCTCCTCAGCTCCCTGAGGGAGAGAGAGAGAGACAGAGACAGAGAGAGAGATCCCTGACCTCTGAGTCTCTGCCTCCACCGCTGGCTGGTGCCAACTCACGCGCCATCCCACTTCCAGCCATCACCCCCACGCCTGCCCCGTGGCCAGCCCCACCACAGACAGGCCGGTTGGTTCCTGCTCACCTCTGTGCCGTCCCTTCCCGACCTGACCCCAGTGCAGGGGATAAGCTTCAGACAAGTCTTTCCATGTCCCTCTGCATGACAATAGACTTCCTCCCCTCTCCCATTCCACAGGCCCACCCGGGACATCCACCTTTGTCATTAGCTCAGGAGAGGATGCAAGATGAGAATCTCTGCTATTGTGTGGGGAGACTCAGTTTCCCGGGTTTCCCCCATGGACACATGTTCTTCAGCTGGGTCTGATTTTCTCCAGACAAGCTGTCTTGGGAAGGATTTGGCCAGCCCTAAGAACCTGAAGGGAAAGGGCGGAGGGGGGTTCTCTCTCTGCCCCCGACAGCCCCGAGCTGGGTCGGTCCCTCAGACCTGGCCAGGGGCAGCCCATCCCCCGGCGCCCTTCCCCGGGGCATCCAAGGGCAGGCTCGGCGCCAGCCCCACCCCGCTCGCCACTGCCCGACCATCGTCCTCCCTCGGGGGGCCTGGGCAGGACAGGGACCCGGCTGTGGGAGGCCTCCAGATCTCAGGCCTGGCACACCGTTTACCAGGCTGCTTCCTCCTCTGACGGGGGCCCAGCACACGCCCCAGGAGACTTGGCAGCCGCCCCCAGGGCTCTAGCCTCTGGAACTCGTCCCCTTGGAAGGGGCCTGGCCCAGGTGCCAGGTTCGGCTGGTCGGCCAGCCTCCTTTGGAGAAAGCAGGCAAGCCGAGCCAGGCTTGCAGTGGCCCTGGCGTGACACCTGCCACCTCAGGCAGAGGGCCTCCCGCGTGCCCTCCATGGCGGGTTTCTCCCCGGAGCCGTGGCCTGGGCACTAGGAAGGCCGGGCCTCCCCGACTCCCGGGAGGAGGGGCTAGCCCAGTTGCGCCCTGTCCCCCAAACCCTCTGGTGCCATCTGCCTGTCTCGGCACTTCTGACTCCACAGAGCCTTTCCTACATCTGGGCTGCCTGCCGTGGCAAAGTGCAGGCGTGGGGTGAGGCCATGGTTTTGTCTTTCCAGGAAAAAATGAGCCCCTGGCCGAAGCAGCAGGCCCAGGCAGAGCCTTGAGCTTGAAGCCCAGTAGGTCTGTGGCCCTCAGGGCCAGAGCCATGCTTTCAAGGCAGGGAAGCGGCCTGCAAGCTGAGTGGGAGTGGGGGAGGGGAGGGAGACAGCTGAAGCCGAGTCCAGAAGGGCGGCGATGGAAGAGCTGCAGCTGGGTCAGAGCCTGGAGGGAGGGCGGGGCCTTCACTGAGGACCCCCCCACCCCGAGGCCAGCCCTAGGCCCCGGCGGTCACGCATGCGCCCTTGGCCTGTGCGGTGTGTGGGGGGTTGAACCCAAGCCCGCAGGGCTCCCGGAGCGGCCAGAGAAAGAAGGGCCCATGGAGAGGTAGGCGAGGTGGGCAGGGGGCGCCACCTTACTCTCCTCAGCTCCCTGAGGGAGAGAGAGAGAGACAGAGACAGAGAGAGAGATCCCTGACCTCTGAGTCTCTGCCTCCACCGCTGGCTGGTGCCAACTCACGCGCCATCCCACTTCCAGCCATCACCCCCACGCCTGCCCCGTGGCCAGCCCCACCACAGACAGGCCGGTTGGTTCCTGCTCACCTCTGTGCCGTCCCTTCCCGACCTGACCCCAGTGCAGGGGATAAGCTTCAGACAAGTCTTTCCATGTCCCTCTGCATGACAATAGACTTCCTCCCCTCTCCCATTCCACAGGCCCACCCGGGACATCCACCTTTGTCATTAGCTCAGGAGAGGATGCAAGATGAGAATCTCTGCTATTGTGTGGGGAGACTCAGTTTCCCGGGTTTCCCCCATGGACACATGTTCTTCAGCTGGGTCTGATTTTCTCCAGACAAGCTGTCTTGGGAAGGATTTGGCCAGCCCTAAGAACCTGAAGGGAAAGGGCGGAGGGGGGTTCTCTCTCTGCCCCCGACAGCCCCGAGCTGGGTCGGTCCCTCAGACCTGGCCAGGGGCATCCCATCCCCCGGCGCCCTTCCCCGGGGCATCCAAGGGCAGGCTCGGCGCCAGCCCCACCCCGCTCGCCACTGCCCGACCATCGTCCTCCCTCGGGGGGCCTGGGCAGGACAGGGACCCGGCTGTGGGAGGCCTCCAGATCTCAGGCCTGGCACACCGTTTACCAGGCTGCTTCCTCCTCTGACGGGGGCCCAGCACACGCCCCAGGAGACTTGGCAGCCGCCCCCAGGGCTCTAGCCTCTGGAACTCGTCCCCTTGGAAGGGGCCTGGCCCAGGTGCCAGGTTCGGCTGGTCGGCCAGCCTCCTTTGGAGAAAGCAGGCAAGCCGAGCCAGGCTTGCAGTGGCCCTGGCGTGACACCTGCCACCTCAGGCAGAGGGCCTCCCGCGTGCCCTCCATGGCGGGTTTCTCCCCGGAGCCGTGGCCTGGGCACTAGGAAGGCCGGGCCTCCCCGACTCCCGGGAGGAGGGGCTAGCCCAGTTGCGCCCTGGCCCCCAAACCCTCTGGTGCCATCTGCCTGTCTCGGCACTTCTGACTCCACACAGCCTTTCCTACATCTGGGCTGCCTGCCGTGGCAAAGTGCAGGCGTGGGGTGAGGCCATGGTTTTGTCGTTCCAGGAAAAAATGAGCCCCTGGCCGAAGCAGCAGGCCCAGGCAGAGCCTTGAGCTTGAAGCCCAGTAGGTCTGTGGCCCTCAGGGCCAGAGCCATGCTTTCAAGGCAGGGAAGCGGCCTGCAAGCTGAGTGGGAGTGGGGGAGGGGAGGGAGACAGCTGAAGCCGAGTCCAGAAGGGCGGCGATGGAAGAGCTGCAGCTGGGTCAGAGCCTGGAGGGAGGGCGGGGCCTTCACTGAGGACCCCCCCCCCCGAGGCCAGCCCTAGGCCCCGGCGGTCACGCATGCGCCCTTGGCCTGTGCGGTGTGTGGGGGGTTGAACCCAAGCCCGCAGGGCTCCCGGAGCGGCCAGAGAAAGAAGGGCCCATGGAGAGGTAGGCGAGGTGGGCAGGGGGCGCCACCTTACTCTCCTCAGCTCCCTGAGGGAGAGAGAGAGAGACAGAGACAGAGAGAGAGATCCCTGACCTCTGAGTCTCTGCCTCCACCGCTGGCTGGTGCCAACTCACGCGCCATCCCACTTCCAGCCATCACCCCCACGCCTGCCCCGGGGCCAGCCCCACCACAGACAGGCCGGTTGGTTCCTGCTCACCTCTGTGCCGTCCCTTCCCGACCTGACCCCAGTGCAGGGGATAAGCTTCAGACAAGTCTTTCCATGTCCCTCTGCATGACAATAGACTTCCTCCCCTCTCCCATTCCACAGGCCCACCCGGGACATCCACCTTTGCCATTAGCTCAGGAGAGGATGCAAGATGAGAATCTCTGCTATTGTGTGGGGAGACTCAGTTTCCCGGGTTTCCCCCATGGACACATGTTCTTCAGCTGGGTCTGATTTTCTCCAGACAAGCTGTCTTGGGAAGGATTTGGCCAGCCCTAAGAACCTGAAGGGAAAGGGCGGAGGGGGGTTCTCTCTCTGCCCCCGACAGCCCCGAGCTGGGTCGGTCCCTCAGACCTGGCCAGGGGCATCCCATCCCCCGGCGCCCTTCCCCGGGGCATCCAAGGGCAGGCTCGGCGCCAGCCCCACCCCGCTCGCCACTGCCCGACCATCGTCCTCCCTCGGGGGGCCTGGGCAGGACAGGGACCCGGCTGTGGGAGGCCTCCAGATCTCAGGCCTGGCACACCGTTTACCAGGCTGCTTCCTCCTCTGACGGGGGCCCAGCACACGCCCCAGGAGACTTGGCAGCCGCCCCCAGGGCTCTAGCCTCTGGAACTCGTCCCCTTGGAAGGGGCCTGGCCCAGGTGCCAGGTTCGGCTGGTCGGCCAGCCTCCTTTGGAGAAAGCAGGCAAGCCGAGCCAGGCTTGCAGTGGCCCTGGCGTGACACCTGCCACCTCAGGCAGAGGGCCTCCCGCGTGCCCTCCATGGCGGGTTTCTCCCCGGAGCCGTGGCCTGGGCACTAGGAAGGCCGGGCCTCCCCGACTCCCGGGAGGAGGGGCTAGCCCAGTTGCGCCCTGGCCCCCAAACCCTCTGGTGCCATCTGCCTGTCTCGGCACTTCTGACTCCACAGAGCCTTTCCTACATCTGGGCTGCCTGCCGTGGCAAAGTGCAGGCGTGGGGTGAGGCCATGGTTTTGTCTTTCCAGGAAAAAATGAGCCCCTGGCCGAAGCAGCAGGCCCAGGCAGAGCCTTGAGCTTGAAGCCCAGTAGGTCTGTGGCCATCAGGGCCAGAGCCATGCTTTCAAGGCAGGGAAGCGGCCTGCAAGCTGAGTGGGAGTGGGGGAGGGGAGGGAGACAGCTGAAGCCGAGTCCAGAAGGGCGGCGATGGAAGAGCTGCAGCTGGGTCAGAGCCTGGAGGGAGGGCAGGGCCTTCACTGAGGACCCCCCCCCCAAGGCCAGCCCTAGGCCCCGGCGGTCACGCATGCGCCCTTGGCCTGTGCGGTGTGTGGGGGGTTGAACCCAAGCCCGCAGGGCTCCCGGAGCGGCCAGAGAAAGAAGGGCCCATGGAGAGGTAGGCGAGGTGGGCAGGGGGCGCCACCTTACTCTCCTCAGCTCCCTGAGGGAGAGAGAGAGAGACAGAGACAGAGAGAGAGATCCCTGACCTCTGAGTCTCTGCCTCCACCGCTGGCTGGTGCCAACTCACGCGCCATCCCACTTCCAGCCATCACCCCCACGCCTGCCCCGGGGCCAGCCCCACCACAGACAGGCAGGTTGGTTCCTGCTCACCTCTGTGCCGTCCCTTCCCGACCTGACCCCAGTGCAGGGGATAAGCTTCAGACAAGTCTTTCCATGTCCCTCTGCATGACAATAGACTTCCTCCCCTCTCCCATTCCACAGGCCCACCCGGGACATCCACCTTTGTCATTAGCTCAGGAGAGGATGCAAGATGAGAATCTCTGCTATTGTGTGGGGAGACTCAGTTTCCCGGGTTTCCCCCATGGACACATGTTCTTCAGCTGGGTCTGATTTTCTCCAGACAAGCTGTCTTGGGAAGGATTTGGCCAGCCCTAAGAACCTGAAGGGAAAGGGCGGAGGGGGGTTCTCTCTCTGCCCCCGACAGCCCCGAGCTGGGTCGGTCCCTCAGACCTGGCCAGGGGCAGCCCATCCCCCGGCGCCCTTCCCCGGGGCATCCAAGGGCAGGCTCGGCGCCAGCCCCACCCCGCTCGCCACTGCCCGACCATCGTCCTCCCTCGGGGGGCCTGGGCAGGACAGGGACCCGGCTGTGGGAGGCCTCCAGATCTCAGGCCTGGCACACCGTTTACCAGGCTGCTTCCTCCTCTGACGGGGGCCCAGCACACGCCCCAGGAGACTTGGCAGCCGCCCCCAGGGCTCTAGCCTCTGGAACTCGTCCCCTTGGAAGGGGCCTGGCCCAGGTGCCAGGTTCGGCTGGTCGGCCAGCCTCCTTTGGAGAAAGCAGGCAAGCCGAGCCAGGCTTGCAGTGGCCCTGGCGTGACACCTGCCACCTCAGGCAGAGGGCCTCCCGCGTGCCCTCCATGGCGGGTTTCTCCCCGGAGCCGTGGCCTGGGCACTAGGAAGGCCGGGCCTCCCCGACTCCCGGGAGGAGGGGCTAGCCCAGTTGCGCCCTGTCCCCCAAACCCTCTGGTGCCATCTGCCTGTCTCGGCACTTCTGACTCCACAGAGCCTTTCCTACATCTGGGCTGCCTGCCGTGGCAAAGTGCAGGCGTGGGGTGAGGCCATGGTTTTGTCTTTCCAGGAAAAAATGAGCCCCTGGCCGAAGCAGCAGGCCCAGGCAGAGCCTTGAGCTTGAAGCCCAGTAGGTCTGTGGCCCTCAGGGCCAGAGCCATGCTTTCAAGGCAGGGAAGCGGCCTGCAAGCTGAGTGGGAGTGGGGGAGGGGAGGGAGACAGCTGAAGCCGAGTCCAGAAGGGCAGCGATGGAAGAGCTGCAGCTGGGTCAGAGCCTGGAGGGAGGGCGGGGCCTTCACTGAGGACCCCCCCCCCCCGAGGCCAGCCCTAGGCCCCGGCGGTCACGCATGCGCCCTTGGCCTGTGCGGTGTGTGGGGGGTTGAACCCAAGCCCGCAGGGCTCCCGGAGCGGCCAGAGAAAGAAGGGCCCATGGAGAGGTAGGCGAGGTGGGCAGGGGGCGCCACCTTACTCTCCTCAGCTCCCTGAGGGAGAGAGAGAGAGACAGAGACAGAGAGAGAGATCCCTGACCTCTGAGTCTCTGCCTCCACCGCTGGCTGGTGCCAACTCACGCGCCATCCCACTTCCAGCCATCACCCCCACGCCTGCCCCGTGGCCAGCCCCACCACAGACAGGCCGGTTGGTTCCTGCTCACCTCTGTGCCGTCCCTTCCCGACCTGACCCCAGTGCAGGGGATAAGCTTCAGACAAGTCTTTCCATGTCCCTCTGCATGACAATAGACTTCCTCCCCTCTCCCATTCCACAGGCCCACCCGGGACATCCACCTTTGTCATTAGCTCAGGAGAGGATGCAAGATGAGAATCTCTGCTATTGTGTGGGGAGACTCAGTTTCCCGGGTTTCCCCCATGGACACATGTTCTTCAGCTGGGTCTGATTTTCTCCAGACAAGCTGTCTTGGGAAGGATTTGGCCAGCCCTAAGAACCTGAAGGGAAAGGGCGGAGGGGGGTTCTCTCTCTGCCCCCGACAGCCCCGAGCTGGGTCGGTCCCTCAGACCTGGCCAGGGGCAGCCCATCCCCCGGCGCCCTTCCCCGGGGCATCCAAGGGCAGGCTCGGCGCCAGCCCCACCCCGCTCGCCACTGCCCGACCATCGTCCTCCCTCGGGGGGCCTGGGCAGGACAGGGACCCGGCTGTGGGAGGCCTCCAGATCTCAGGCCTGGCACACCGTTTACCAGGCTGCTTCCTCCTCTGACGGGGGCCCAGCACACGCCCCAGGAGACTTGGCAGCCGCCCCCAGGGCTCTAGCCTCTGGAACTCGTCCCCTTGGAAGGGGCCTGGCCCAGGTGCCAGGTTCGGCTGGTCGGCCAGCCTCCTTTGGAGAAAGCAGGCAAGCCGAGCCAGGCTTGCAGTGGCCCTGGCGTGACACCTGCCACCTCAGGCAGAGGGCCTCCCGCGTGCCCTCCATGGCGGGTTTCTCCCCGGAGCCGTGGCCTGGGCACTAGGAAGGCCGGGCCTCCCCGACTCCCGGGAGGAGGGGCTAGCCCAGTTGCGCCCTGTCCCCCAAACCCTCTGGTGCCATCTGCCTGTCTCGGCACTTCTGACTCCACAGAGCCTTTCCTACATCTGGGCTGCCTGCCGTGGCAAAGTGCAGGCGTGGGGTGAGGCCATGGTTTTGTCTTTCCAGGAAAAAATGAGCCCCTGGCCGAAGCAGCAGGCCCAGGCAGAGCCTTGAGCTTGAAGCCCAGTAGGTCTGTGGCCCTCAGGGCCAGAGCCATGCTTTCAAGGCAGGGAAGCGGCCTGCAAGCTGAGTGGGAGTGGGGGAGGGGAGGGAGACAGCTGAAGCCGAGTCCAGAAGGGCGGCGATGGAAGAGCTGCAGCTGGGTCAGAGCCTGGAGGGAGGGCGGGGCCTTCACTGAGGACCCCCCCCCCCCCGAGGCCAGCCCTAGGCCCCGGCGGTCACGCATGCGCCCTTGGCCTGTGCGGTGTGTGGGGGGTTGAACCCAAGCCCGCAGGGCTCCCGGAGCGGCCAGAGAAAGAAGGGCCCATGGAGAGGTAGGCGAGGTGGGCAGGGGGCGCCACCTTACTCTCCTCAGCTCCCTGAGGGAGAGAGAGAGAGACAGAGACAGAGAGAGAGATCCCTGACCTCTGAGTCTCTGCCTCCACCGCTGGCTGGTGCCAACTCACGCGCCATCCCACTTCCAGCCATCACCCCCACGCCTGCCCCGTGGCCAGCCCCACCACAGACAGGCCGGTTGGTTCCTGCTCACCTCTGTGCCGTCCCTTCCCGACCTGACCCCAGTGCAGGGGATAAGCTTCAGACAAGTCTTTCCATGTCCCTCTGCATGACAATAGACTTCCTCCCCTCTCCCATTCCACAGGCCCACCCGGGACATCCACCTTTGTCATTAGCTCAGGAGAGGATGCAAGATGAGAATCTCTGCTATTGTGTGGGGAGACTCAGTTTCCCGGGTTTCCCCCATGGACACATGTTCTTCAGCTGGGTCTGATTTTCTCCAGACAAGCTGTCTTGGGAAGGATTTGGCCAGCCCTAAGAACCTGAAGGGAAAGGGCGGAGGGGGGTTCTCTCTCTGCCCCCGACAGCCCCGAGCTGGGTCGGTCCCTCAGACCTGGCCAGGGGCATCCCATCCCCCGGCGCCCTTCCCCGGGGCATCCAAGGGCAGGCTCGGCGCCAGCCCCACCCCGCTCGCCACTGCCCGACCATCGTCCTCCCTCGGGGGGCCTGGGCAGGACAGGGACCCGGCTGTGGGAGGCCTCCAGATCTCAGGCCTGGCACACCGTTTACCAGGCTGCTTCCTCCTCTGACGGGGGCCCAGCACACGCCCCAGGAGACTTGGCAGCCGCCCCCAGGGCTCTAGCCTCTGGAACTCGTCCCCTTGGAAGGGGCCTGGCCCAGGTGCCAGGTTCGGCTGGTCGGCCAGCCTCCTTTGGAGAAAGCAGGCAAGCCGAGCCAGGCTTGCAGTGGCCCTGGCGTGACACCTGCCACCTCAGGCAGAGGGCCTCCCGCGTGCCCTCCATGGCGGGTTTCTCCCCGGAGCCGTGGCCTGGGCACTAGGAAGGCCGGGCCTCCCCGACTCCCGGGAGGAGGGGCTAGCCCAGTTGCGCCCTGGCCCCCAAACCCTCTGGTGCCATCTGCCTGTCTCGGCACTTCTGACTCCACACAGCCTTTCCTACATCTGGGCTGCCTGCCGTGGCAAAGTGCAGGCGTGGGGTGAGGCCATGGTTTTGTCGTTCCAGGAAAAAATGAGCCCCTGGCCGAAGCAGCAGGCCCAGGCAGAGCCTTGAGCTTGAAGCCCAGTAGGTCTGTGGCCCTCAGGGCCAGAGCCATGCTTTCAAGGCAGGGAAGCGGCCTGCAAGCTGAGTGGGAGTGGGGGAGGGGAGGGAGACAGCTGAAGCCGAGTCCAGAAGGGCGGCGATGGAAGAGCTGCAGCTGGGTCAGAGCCTGGAGGGAGGGCGGGGCCTTCACTGAGGACCCCCCCCCCCCGAGGCCAGCCCTAGGCCCCGGCGGTCACGCATGCGCCCTTGGCCTGTGCGGTGTGTGGGGGGTTGAACCCAAGCCCGCAGGGCTCCCGGAGCGGCCAGAGAAAGAAGGGCCCATGGAGAGGTAGGCGAGGTGGGCAGGGGGCGCCACCTTACTCTCCTCAGCTCCCTGAGGGAGAGAGAGAGAGACAGAGACAGAGAGAGAGATCCCTGACCTCTGAGTCTCTGCCTCCACCGCTGGCTGGTGCCAACTCACGCGCCATCCCACTTCCAGCCATCACCCCCCACGCCTGCCCCGGGGCCAGCCCCACCACAGACAGGCCGGTTGGTTCCTGCTCACCTCTGTGCCGTCCCTTCCCGACCTGACCCCAGTGCAGGGGATAAGCTTCAGACAAGTCTTTCCATGTCCCTCTGCATGACAATAGACTTCCTCCCCTCTCCCATTCCACAGGCCCACCCGGGACATCCACCTTTGCCATTAGCTCAGGAGAGGATGCAAGATGAGAATCTCTGCTATTGTGTGGGGAGACTCAGTTTCCCGGGTTTCCCCCATGGACACATGTTCTTCAGCTGGGTCTGATTTTCTCCAGACAAGCTGTCTTGGGAAGGATTTGGCCAGCCCTAAGAACCTGAAGGGAAAGGGCGGAGGGGGGTTCTCTCTCTGCCCCCGACAGCCCCGAGCTGGGTCGGTCCCTCAGACCTGGCCAGGGGCATCCCATCCCCCGGCGCCCTTCCCCGGGGCATCCAAGGGCAGGCTCGGCGCCAGCCCCACCCCGCTCGCCACTGCCCGACCATCGTCCTCCCTCGGGGGGCCTGGGCAGGACAGGGACCCGGCTGTGGGAGGCCTCCAGATCTCAGGCCTGGCACACCGTTTACCAGGCTGCTTCCTCCTCTGACGGGGGCCCAGCACACGCCCCAGGAGACTTGGCAGCCGCCCCCAGGGCTCTAGCCTCTGGAACTCGTCCCCTTGGAAGGGGCCTGGCCCAGGTGCCAGGTTCGGCTGGTCGGCCAGCCTCCTTTGGAGAAAGCAGGCAAGCCGAGCCAGGCTTGCAGTGGCCCTGGCGTGACACCTGCCACCTCAGGCAGAGGGCCTCCCGCGTGCCCTCCATGGCGGGTTTCTCCCCGGAGCCGTGGCCTGGGCACTAGGAAGGCCGGGCCTCCCCGACTCCCGGGAGGAGGGGCTAGCCCAGTTGCGCCCTGGCCCCCAAACCCTCTGGTGCCATCTGCCTGTCTCGGCACTTCTGACTCCACAGAGCCTTTCCTACATCTGGGCTGCCTGCCGTGGCAAAGTGCAGGCGTGGGGTGAGGCCATGGTTTTGTCTTTCCAGGAAAAAATGAGCCCCTGGCCGAAGCAGCAGGCCCAGGCAGAGCCTTGAGCTTGAAGCCCAGTAGGTCTGTGGCCCTCAGGGCCAGAGCCATGCTTTCAAGGCAGGGAAGCGGCCTGCAAGCTGAGTGGGAGTGGGGGAGGGGAGGGAGACAGCTGAAGCCGAGTCCAGAAGGGCGGCGATGGAAGAGCTGCAGCTGGGTCAGAGCCTGGAGGGAGGGCGGGGCCTTCACTGAGGACCCCCCCCCCCCCCCCCGAGGCCAGCCCTAGGCCCCGGCGGTCACGCATGCGCCCTTGGCCTGTGCGGTGTGTGGGGGGTTGAACCCAAGCCCGCAGGGCTCCCGGAGCGGCCAGAGAAAGAAGGGCCCATGGAGAGGTAGGCGAGGTGGGCAGGGGGCGCCACCTTACTCTCCTCAGCTCCCTGAGGGAGAGAGAGAGAGACAGAGACAGAGAGAGAGATCCCTGACCTCTGAGTCTCTGCCTCCACCGCTGGCTGGTGCCAACTCACGCGCCATCCCACTTCCAGCCATCACCCCCACGCCTGCCCCGGGGCCAGCCCCACCACAGACAGGCCGGTTGGTTCCTGCTCACCTCTGTGCCGTCCCTTCCCGACCTGACCCCAGTGCAGGGGATAAGCTTCAGACAAGTCTTTCCATGTCCCTCTGCATGACAATAGACTTCCTCCCCTCTCCCATTCCACAGGCCCACCCGGGACATCCACCTTTGTCATTAGCTCAGGAGAGGATGCAAGATGAGAATCTCTGCTATTGTGTGGGGAGACTCAGTTTCCCGGGTTTCCCCCATGGACACATGTTCTTCAGCTGGGTCTGATTTTCTCCAGACAAGCTGTCTTGGGAAGGATTTGGCCAGCCCTAAGAACCTGAAGGGAAAGGGCGGAGGGGGGTTCTCTCTCTGCCCCCGACAGCCCCGAGCTGGGTCGGTCCCTCAGACCTGGCCAGGGGCATCCCATCCCCCGGCGCCCTTCCCCGGGGCATCCAAGGGCAGGCTCGGCGCCAGCCCCACCCCGCTCGCCACTGCCCGACCATCGTCCTCCCTCGGGGGGCCTGGGCAGGACAGGGACCCGGCTGTGGGAGGCCTCCAGATCTCAGGCCTGGCACACCGTTTACCAGGCTGCTTCCTCCTCTGACGGGGGCCCAGCACACGCCCCAGGAGACTTGGCAGCCGCCCCCAGGGCTCTAGCCTCTGGAACTCGTCCCCTTGGAAGGGGCCTGGCCCAGGTGCCAGGTTCGGCTGGTCGGCCAGCCTCCTTTGGAGAAAGCAGGCAAGCCGAGCCAGGCTTGCAGTGGCCCTGGCGTGACACCTGCCACCTCAGGCAGAGGGCCTCCCGCGTGCCCTCCATGGCGGGTTTCTCCCCGGAGCCGTGGCCTGGGCACTAGGAAGGCCGGGCCTCCCCGACTCCCGGGAGGAGGGGCTAGCCCAGTTGCGCCCTGGCCCCCAAACCCTCTGGTGCCATCTGCCTGTCTCGGCACTTCTGACTCCACACAGCCTTTCCTACATCTGGGCTGCCTGCCGTGGCAAAGTGCAGGCGTGGGGTGAGGCCATGGTTTTGTCTTTCCAGGAAAAAATGAGCCCCTGGCCGAAGCAGCAGGCCCAGGCAGAGCCTTGAGCTTGAAGCCCAGTAGGTCTGTGGCCCTCAGGGCCAGAGCCATGCTTTCAAGGCAGGGAAGCGGCCTGCAAGCTGAGTGGGAGTGGGGGAGGGGAGGGAGACAGCTGAAGCCGAGTCCAGAAGGGCGGCGATGGAAGAGCTGCAGCTGGGTCAGAGCCTGCAGGGAGGGCGGGGCCTTCACTGAGGACCCCCCCCCCCCCCCGAGGCCAGCCCTAGGCCCCGGCGGTCGCGCATGCGCCCTTGGCCTGTGCGGTGTGTGGGGGGTTGAACCCAAGCCCGCAGGGCTCCCGGAGCGGCCAGAGAAAGAAGGGCCCATGGAGAGGTAGGCGATGTGGGCAGGGGGCGCCACCTTACTCTCCTCAGCTCCCTGAGGGAGAGAGAGAGAGACAGAGACAGAGAGAGAGATCCCTGACCTCTGAGTCTCTGCCTCCACCGCTGGCTGGTGCCAACTCACGCGCCATCCCACTTCCAGCCATCACCCCCACGCCTGCCCCGGGGCCAGCCCCACCACAGACAGGCCGGTTGGTTCCTGCTCACCTCTGTGCCGTCCCTTCCCGACCTGTCAACAGTGCAAGGGATAAGCTTCAGACAAGTCTTTCCATGTCCCTCTGCATGACAATAGACTTCCTCCCCTCTCCCATTCCACAGGCCCACCCGGGACATCCACCTTTGTCATTAGCTCAGGAGAGGATGCAAGATGAGAATCTCTGCTATTGTGTGGGGAGACTCAGTTTCCCGGGTTTCCCCCATGGACACATGTTCTTCAGCTGGGTCTGATTTTCTCCAGACAAGCTGTCTTGGGAAGGATTTGGCCAGCCCTAAGAACCTGAAGGGAAAGGGCGGAGGGGGGTTCTCTCTCTGCCCCCGACAGCCCCGAGCTGGGTCGGTCCCTCAGACCTGGCCAGGGGCATCCCATCCCCCGGCGCCCTTCCCCGGGGCATCCAAGGGCAGGCTCGGCGCCAGCCCCACCCCGCTCGCCACTGCCCGACCATCGTCCTCCCTCGGGGGGCCTGGGCAGGACAGGGACCCGGCTGTGGGAGGCCTCCAGATCTCAGGCCTGGCACACCGTTTACCAGGCTGCTTCCTCCTCTGACGGGGGCCCAGCACACGCCCCAGGAGACTTGGCAGCCGCCCCCAGGGCTCTAGCCTCTGGAACTCGTCCCCTTGGAAGGGGCCTGGCCCAGGTGCCAGGTTCGGCTGGTCGGCCAGCCTCCTTTGGAGAAGGCAGGCAAGCCGAGCCAGGCTTGCAGTGGCCCTGGCGTGACACCTGCCACCTCAGGCAGAGGGCCTCCCGCGTGCCCTCCATGGCGGGTTTCTCCCCGGAGCCGTGGCCTGGGCACTAGGAAGGCCGGGCCTCCCCGACTCCCGGGAGGAGGGGCTAGCCCAGTTGCGCCCTGGCCCCCAAACCCTCTGGTGCCATCTGCCTGTCTCGGCACTTCTGACTCCACACAGCCTTTCCTACATCTGGGCTGCCTGCCGTGGCAAAGTGCAGGCGTGGGGTGAGGCCATGGTTTTGTCTTTCCAGGAAAAAATGAGCCCCTGGCCGAAGCAGCAGGCCCAGGCAGAGCCTTGAGCTTGAAGCCCAGTAGGTCTGTGGCCCTCAGGGCCAGAGCCATGCTTTCAAGGCAGGGAAGCGGCCTGCAAGCTGAGTGGGAGTGGGGGAGGGGAGGGAGACAGCTGAAGCCGAGTCCAGAAGGGCGGCGATGGAAGAGCTGCAGCTGGGTCAGAGCCTGGAGGGAGGGCGGGGCCTTCACTGAGGACCCCCCCCCCCGAGGCCAGCCCTAGGCCCCGGGGGTCACGCATGCGCCCTTGGCCTGTGCGGTGTGTGGGGGGTTGAACCCAAGCCCGCAGGGCTCCCGGAGCGGCCAGAGAAAGAAGGGCCCATGGAGAGGTAGGCGAGGTGGGCAGGGGGCGCCACCTTACTCTCCTCAGCTCCCTGAGGGAGAGAGAGAGAGACAGAGACAGAGAGAGAGATCCCTGACCTCTGAGTCTCTGCCTCCACCGCTGGCTGGTGCCAACTCACGCGCCATCCCACTTCCAGCCATCACCCCCACGCCTGCCCCGGGGCCAGCCCCACCACAGACAGGCCGGTTGGTTCCTGCTCACCTCTGTGCCGTCCCTTCCCGACCTGACCCCAGTGCAGGGGATAAGCTTCAGACAAGTCTTTCCATGTCCCTCTGCATGACAATAGACTTCCTCCCCTCTCCCATTCCACAGGCCCACCCGGGACATCCACCTTTGCCATTAGCTCAGGAGAGGATGCAAGATGAGAATCTCTGCTATTGTGTGGGGAGACTCAGTTTCCCGGGTTTCCCCCATGGACACATGTTCTTCAGCTGGGTCTGATTTTCTCCAGACAAGCTGTCTTGGGAAGGATTTGGCCAGCCCTAAGAACCTGAAGGGAAAGGGCGGAGGGGGGTTCTCTCTCTGCCCCCGACAGCCCCGAGCTGGGTCGGTCCCTCAGACCTGGCCAGGGGCATCCCATCCCCCGGCGCCCTTCCCCGGGGCATCCAAGGGCAGGCTCGGCGCCAGCCCCACCCCGCTCGCCACTGCCCGACCATCGTCCTCCCTCGGGGGGCCTGGGCAGGACAGGGACCCGGCTGTGGGAGGCCTCCAGATCTCAGGCCTGGCACACCGTTTACCAGGCTGCTTCCTCCTCTGACGGGGGCCCAGCACACGCCCCAGGAGACTTGGCAGCCGCCCCCAGGGCTCTAGCCTCTGGAACTCGTCCCCTTGGAAGGGGCCTGGCCCAGGTGCCAGGTTCGGCTGGTCGGCCAGCCTCCTTTGGAGAAGGCAGGCAAGCCGAGCCAGGCTTGCAGTGGCCCTGGCGTGACACCTGCCACCTCAGGCAGAGGGCCTCCCGCGTGCCCTCCATGGCGGGTTTCTCCCCGGAGCCGTGGCCTGGGCACTAGGAAGGCCGGGCCTCCCCGACTCCCGGGAGGAGGGGCTAGCCCAGTTGCGCCCTGGCCCCCAAACCCTCTGGTGCCATCTGCCTGTCTCGGCACTTCTGACTCCACAGAGCCTTTCCTACATCTGGGCTGCCTGCCGTGGCAAAGTGCAGGCGTGGGGTGAGGCCATGGTTTTGTCGTTCCAGGAAAAAATGAGCCCCTGGCCGAAGCAGCAGGCCCAGGCAGAGCCTTGAGCTTGAAGCCCAGTAGGTCTGTGGCCCTCAGGGCCAGAGCCATGCTTTCAAGGCAGGGAAGCGGCCTGCAAGCTGAGTGGGAGTGGGGGAGGGGAGGGAGACAGCTGAAGCCGAGTCCAGAAGGGCGGCGATGGAAGAGCTGCAGCTGGGTCAGAGCCTGGAGGGAGGGCGGGGCCTTCACTGAGGACCCCCCCCCCCCGAGGCCAGCCCTAGGCCCCGGGGGTCACGCATGCGCCCTTGGCCTGTGCGGTGTGTGGGGGGTTGAACCCAAGCCCGCAGGGCTCCCGGAGCGGCCAGAGAAAGAAGGGCCCATGGAGAGGTAGGCGAGGTGGGCAGGGGGCGCCACCTTACTCTCCTCAGCTCCCTGAGGGAGAGAGAGAGAGACAGAGACAGAGAGAGAGATCCCTGACCTCTGAGTCTCTGCCTCCACCGCTGGCTGGTGCCAACTCACGCGCCATCCCACTTCCAGCCATCACCCCCACGCCTGCCCCGGGGCCAGCCCCACCACAGACAGGCCGGTTGGTTCCTGCTCACCTCTGTGCCGTCCCTTCCCGACCTGACCCCAGTGCAGGGGATAAGCTTCAGACAAGTCTTTCCATGTCCCTCTGCATGACAATAGACTTCCTCCCCTCTCCCATTCCACAGGCCCACCCGGGACATCCACCTTTGCCATTAGCTCAGGAGAGGATGCAAGATGAGAATCTCTGCTATTGTGTGGGGAGACTCAGTTTCCCGGGTTTCCCCCATGGACACATGTTCTTCAGCTGGGTCTGATTTTCTCCAGACAAGCTGTCTTGGGAAGGATTTGGCCAGCCCTAAGAACCTGAAGGGAAAGGGCGGAGGGGGGTTCTCTCTCTGCCCCCGACAGCCCCGAGCTGGGTCGGTCCCTCAGACCTGGCCAGGGGCATCCCATCCCCCGGCGCCCTTCCCCGGGGCATCCAAGGGCAGGCTCGGCGCCAGCCCCACCCCGCTCGCCACTGCCCGACCATCGTCCTCCCTCGGGGGGCCTGGGCAGGACAGGGACCCGGCTGTGGGAGGCCTCCAGATCTCAGGCCTGGCACACCGTTTACCAGGCTGCTTCCTCCTCTGACGGGGGCCCAGCACACGCCCCAGGAGACTTGGCAGCCGCCCCCAGGGCTCTAGCCTCTGGAACTCGTCCCCTTGGAAGGGGCCTGGCCCAGGTGCCAGGTTCGGCTGGTCGGCCAGCCTCCTTTGGAGAAGGCAGGCAAGCCGAGCCAGGCTTGCAGTGGCCCTGGCGTGACACCTGCCACCTCAGGCAGAGGGCCTCCCGCGTGCCCTCCATGGCGGGTTTCTCCCCGGAGCCGTGGCCTGGGCACTAGGAAGGCCGGGCCTCCCCGACTCCCGGGAGGAGGGGCTAGCCCAGTTGCGCCCTGGCCCCCAAACCCTCTGGTGCCATCTGCCTGTCTCGGCACTTCTGACTCCACAGAGCCTTTCCTACATCTGGGCTGCCTGCCGTGGCAAAGTGCAGGCGTGGGGTGAGGCCATGGTTTTGTCTTTCCAGGAAAAAATGAGCCCCTGGCCGAAGCAGCAGGCCCAGGCAGAGCCTTGAGCTTGAAGCCCAGTAGGTCTGTGGCCCTCAGGGCCAGAGCCATGCTTTCAAGGCAGGGAAGCGGCCTGCAAGCTGAGTGGGAGTGGGGGAGGGGAGGGAGACAGCTGAAGCCGAGTCCAGAAGGGCGGCGATGGAAGAGCTGCAGCTGGGTCAGAGCCTGCAGGGAGGGCGGGGCCTTCACTGAGGACCCCCCCCCCCCCCCCGAGGCCAGCCCTAGGCCCCGGCGGTCGCGCATGCGCCCTTGGCCTGTGCGGTGTGTGGGGGGTTGAACCCAAGCCCGCAGGGCTCCCGGAGCGGCCAGAGAAAGAAGGGCCCATGGAGAGGTAGGCGAGGTGGGCAGGGGGCGCCACCTTACTCTCCTCAGCTCCCTGAGGGAGAGAGAGAGAGACAGAGACAGAGAGAGAGATCCCTGACCTCTGAGTCTCTGCCTCCACCGCTGGCTGGTGCCAACTCACGCGCCATCCCACTTCCAGCCATCACCCCCACGCCTGCCCCGGGGCCAGCCCCACCACAGACAGGCCGGTTGGTTCCTGCTCACCTCTGTGCCGTCCCTTCCCGACCTGTCAACAGTGCAAGGGATAAGCTTCAGACAAGTCTTTCCATGTCCCTCTGCATGACAATAGACTTCCTCCCCTCTCCCATTCCACAGGCCCACCCGGGACATCCACCTTTGTCATTAGCTCAGGAGAGGATGCAAGATGAGAATCTCTGCTATTGTGTGGGGAGACTCAGTTTCCCGGGTTTCCCCCATGGACACATGTTCTTCAGCTGGGTCTGATTTTCTCCAGACAAGCTGTCTTGGGAAGGATTTGGCCAGCCCTAAGAACCTGAAGGGAAAGGGCGGAGGGGGGTTCTCTCTCTGCCCCCGACAGCCCCGAGCTGGGTCGGTCCCTCAGACCTGGCCAGGGGCATCCCATCCCCCGGCGCCCTTCCCCGGGGCATCCAAGGGCAGGCTCGGCGCCAGCCCCACCCCGCTCGCCACTGCCCGACCATCGTCCTCCCTCGGGGGGCCTGGGCAGGACAGGGACCCGGCTGTGGGAGGCCTCCAGATCTCAGGCCTGGCACACCGTTTACCAGGCTGCTTCCTCCTCTGACGGGGGCCCAGCACACGCCCCAGGAGACTTGGCAGCCGCCCCCAGGGCTCTAGCCTCTGGAACTCGTCCCCTTGGAAGGGGCCTGGCCCAGGTGCCAGGTTCGGCTGGTCGGCCAGCCTCCTTTGGAGAAAGCAGGCAAGCCGAGCCAGGCTTGCAGTGGCCCTGGCGTGACACCTGCCACCTCAGGCAGAGGGCCTCCCGCGTGCCCTCCATGGCGGGTTTCTCCCCGGAGCCGTGGCCTGGGCACTAGGAAGGCCGGGCCTCCCCGACTCCCGGGAGGAGGGGCTAGCCCAGTTGCGCCCTGGCCCCCAAACCCTCTGGTGCCATCTGCCTGTCTCGGCACTTCTGACTCCACAGAGCCTTTCCTACATCTGGGCTGCCTGCCGTGGCAAAGTGCAGGCGTGGGGTGAGGCCATGGTTTTGTCTTTCCAGGAAAAAATGAGCCCCTGGCCGAAGCAGCAGGCCCAGGCAGAGCCTTGAGCTTGAAGCCCAGTAGGTCTGTGGCCCTCAGGGCCAGAGCCATGCTTTCAAGGCAGGGAAGCGGCCTGCAAGCTGAGTGGGAGTGGGGGAGGGGAGGGAGACAGCTGAAGCCGAGTCCAGAAGGGCGGCGATGGAAGAGCTGCAGCTGGGTCAGAGCCTGGAGGGAGGGCGGGGCCTTCACTGAGGACCCCCCCCCCCCCCGAGGCCAGCCCTAGGCCCCGGCTGTCACGCATGCGCCCTTGGCCTGTGCGGTGTGTGGGGGGTTGAACCCAAGCCCGCAGGGCTCCCGGAGCGGCCAGAGAAAGAAGGGCCCATGGAGAGGTAGGCGAGGTGGGCAGGGGGCGCCACCTTACTCTCCTCAGCTCCCTGAGGAAGAGAGAGAGAGACAGAGACAGAGAGAGAGATCCCTGACCTCTGAGTCTCTGCCTCCACCGCTGGCTGGTGCCAACTCACGCGCCATCCCACTTCCAGCCATCACCCCCACGCCTGCCCCGGGGGCCAGCCCCACCACAGACAGGCCGGTTGGTTCCTGCTCACCTCTGTGCCGTCCCTTCCCGACCTGACCCCAGTGCAGGGGATAAGCTTCAGACAAGTCTTTCCATGTCCCTCTGCATGACAATAGACTTCCTCCCCTCTCCCATTCCACAGGCCCACCCGGGACATCCACCTTTGTCATTAGCTCAGGAGAGGATGCAAGATGAGAATCTCTGCTATTGTGTGGGGAGACTCAGTTTCCCGGGTTTCCCCCATGGACACATGTTCTTCAGCTGGGTCTGATTTTCTCCAGACAAGCTGTCTTGGGAAGGATTTGGCCAGCCCTAAGAACCTGAAGGGAAAGGGCAGAGGGGGGTTCTCTCTCTGCCCCCGACAGCCCCGAGCTGGGTCGGTCCCTCAGACCTGGCCAGGGGCATCCCATCCCCCGGCGCCCTTCCCCGGGGCATCCAAGGGCAGGCTCGGCGCCAGCCCCACCCCGCTCGCCACTGCCCGACCATCGTCCTCCCTCGGGGGGCCTGGGCAGGACAGGGACCCGGCTGTGGGAGGCCTCCAGATCTCAGGCCTGGCACACCGTTTACCAGGCTGCTTCCTCCTCTGACGGGGGCCCAGCACACGCCCCAGGAGACTTGGCAGCCGTCCCCAGGGCTCTAGCCTCTGGAACTCGTCCCCTTGGAAGGGGCCTGGCCCAGGTGCCAGGTTCGGCTGGTCGGCCAGCCTCCTTTGGAGAAAGCAGGCAAGCCGAGCCAGGCTTGCAGTGGCCCTGGCGTGACACCTGCCACCTCAGGCAGAGGGCCTCCTGCGTGCCCTCCATGGCGGGTTTCTCCCCGGAGCCGTGGCCTGGGCACTAGGAAGGCCGGGCCTCCCCGACTCCCGGGAGGAGGGGCTAGCCCAGTTGCGCCCTGGCCCCCAAACCCTCTGGTGCCATCTGCCTGTCTCGGCACTTCTGACTCCACAGAGCCTTTCCTACATCTGGGCTGCCTGCCGTGGCAAAGTGCAGGCGTGGGGTGAGGCCATGGTTTTGTCTTTCCAGGAAAAAATGAGCCCCTGGCCGAAGCAGCAGGCCCAGGCAGAGCCTTGAGCTTGAAGCCCAGTAGGTCTGTGGCCCTCAGGGCCAGAGCCATGCTTTCAAGGCAGGGAAGCGGCCTGCAAGCTGAGTGGGAGTGGGGGAGGGGAGGGAGACAGCTGAAGCCCAGTCCAGAAGGGCGGCGATGGAAGAGCTGCAGCTGGGTCAGAGCCTGGAGGGAGGGCGGGGCCTTCACTGAGGACCCCCCCACCCCGAGGCCAGCCCTAGGCCCCGGCGGTCGCGCATGCGCCCTTGGCCTGTGCGGTGTGTGGGGGGTTGAACCCAAGCCCGCAGGGCTCCCGGAGCGGCCAGAGAAAGAAGGGCCCATGGAGAGGTAGGCGAGGTGGGCAGGGGGCGCCACCTTACTCTCCTCAGCTCCCTGAGGGAGAGAGAGAGAGACAGAGACAGAGAGAGAGATCCCTGACCTCTGAGTCTCTGCCTCCACCGCTGGCTGGTGCCTACTCACGCGCCATCCCACTTCCAGCCATCACCCCCACGCCTGCCCCGGGGCCAGCCCCACCACAGACAGGCCGGTTGGTTCCTGCTCACCTCTGTGCTGTCCCTTCCCGACCTGACCCCAGTGCACGGGATAAGCTTCAGACAAGTCTTTCCATGTCCCTCTGCATGACAATAGACTTCCTCCCCTCTCCCATTCCACAGGCCCACCCGGGACATCCACCTTTGTCATTAGCTCAGGAGAGGATGCAAGATGAGAATCTCTGCTATTGTGTGGGGAGACTCAGTTTCCCGGGTTTCCCCCATGGACGCATGTTCTTCAGCTGGGTCTGATTTTCTCCAGACAAGCTGTCTTGGGAAGGATTTGGCCAGCCCTAAGAACCTGAAGGGAAAGGGCGGAGGGGGGTTCTCTCTCTGCCCCCGACAGCCCCGAGCTGGGTCGGTCCCTCAGACCTGGCCAGGGGCATCCCATCCCCCGGCGCCCTTCCCCGGGGCATCCAAGGGCAGGCTCGGCGCCAGCCCCACCCCGCTCGCCACTGCCCGACCATCGTCCTCCCTCGGGGGGCCTGGGCAGGACAGGGACCCGGCTGTGGGAGGCCTCCAGATCTCAGGCCTGGCACACCGTTTACCAGGCTGCTTCCTCCTCTGACGGGGGCCCAGCACACGCCCCAGGAGACTTGGCAGCCGCCCCCAGGGCTCTAGCCTCTGGAACTCGTCCCCTTGGAAGGGGCCTGGCCCAGGTGCCAGGTTCGGCTGGTCGGCCAGCCTCCTTTGGAGAAAGCAGGCAAGCCGAGCCAGGCTTGCAGTGGCCCTGGCGTGACACCTGCCACCTCAGGCAGAGGGCCTCCTGCGTGCCCTCCATGGCGGGTTTCTCCCCGGAGCCGTGGCCTGGGCACTAGGAAGGCCGGGCCTCCCCGACTCCCGGGAGGAGGGGCTAGCCCAGTTGCGCCCTGGCCCCCAAACCCTCTGGTGCCATCTGCCTGTCTCGGCACTTCTGACTCCACAGAGCCTTTCCTACATCTGGGCTGCCTGCCGTGGCAAAGTGCAGGCGTGGGGTGAGGCCATGGTTTTGTCTTTCCAGGAAAAAATGAGCCCCTGGCCGAAGCAGCAGGCCCAGGCAGAGCCTTGAGCTTGAAGCCCAGTAGGTCTGTGGCCCTCAGGGCCAGAGCCATGCTTTCAAGGCAGGGAAGCGGCCTGCAAGCTGAGTGGGAGTGGGGGAGGGGAGGGAGACAGCTGAAGCCCAGTCCAGAAGGGCGGCGATGGAAGAGCTGCAGCTGGGTCAGAGCCTGGAGGGAGGGCGGTGCCTTCACTGAGGACCCCCCCACCCCGAGGCCAGCCCTAGGCCCCGGCGGTCGCGCATCCCCCCTTGGCCTGTGCGGTGTGTGGGGGGTTGAACCCAAGCCCGCAGGGCTCCCGGAGCGGCCAGAGAAAGAAGGGCCCATGGAGAGGTAGGCGAGGTGGGCAGGGGGCGCCACCTTACTCTCCTCAGCTCCCTGAGGGAGAGAGAGAGAGACAGAGACAGAGAGAGAGATCCCTGACCTCTGAGTCTCTGCCTCCACCGCTGGCTGGTGCCAACTCACGCGCCATCCCACTTCCAGCCATCACCCCCACGCCTGCCCCGGGGCCAGCCCCACCACAGACAGGCCGGTTGGTTCCTGCTCACCTCTGTGCCGTCCCTTCCCGACCTGTCAACAGTGCAAGGGATAAGCTTCAGACAAGTCTTTCCATGTCCCTCTGCATGACAATAGACTTCCTCCCCTCTCCCATTCCACAGGCCCACCCGGGACATCCACCTTTGTCATTAGCTCAGGAGAGGATGCAAGATGAGAATCTCTGCTATTGTGTGGGGAGACTCAGTTTCCCGGGTTTCCCCCATGGACACATGTTCTTCAGCTGGGTCTGATTTTCTCCAGACAAGCTGTCTTGGGAAGGATTTGGCCAGCCCTAAGAACCTAAAGGGAAAGGGCGGAGGGGGGTTCTCTCTCTGCCCCCGACAGCCCCGAGCTGGGTCGGTCCCTCAGACCTGGCCAGGGGCATCCCATCCCCCGGCGCCCTTCCCCGGGGCATCCAAGGGCAGGCTCGGCGCCAGCCCCACCCCGCTCGCCACTGCCCGACCATCGTCCTCCCTCGGGGGGCCTGGGCAGGACAGGGACCCGGCTGTGGGAGGCCTCCAGATCTCAGGCCTGGCACACCGTTTACCAGGCTGCTTCCTCCTCTGACGGGGGCCCAGCACACGCCCCAGGAGACTTGGCAGCCGCCCCCAGGGCTCTAGCCTCTGGAACTCGTCCCCTTGGAAGGGGCCTGGCCCAGGTGCCAGGTTCGGCTGGTCGGCCAGCCTCCTTTGGAGAAAGCAGGCAAGCCGAGCCAGGCTCGCAGTGGCCCTGGCGTGACACCTGCCACCTCAGGCAGAGGGCCTCCCGCGTGCCCTCCATGGCGGGTTTCTCCCCGGAGCCGTGGCCTGGGCACTAGGAAGGCCGGGCCTCCCCGACTCCCGGGAGGAGGGGCTAGCCCAGTTGCGCCCTGGCCCCCAAACCCTCTGGTGCCATCTGCCTGTCTCGGCACTTCTGACTCCACAGAGCCTTTCCTACATCTGGGCTGCCTGCCGTGGCAAAGTGCAGGCGTGGGGTGAGGCCATGGTTTTGTCTTTCCAGGAAAAAATGAGCCCCTGGCCGAAGCAGCAGGCCCAGGCAGAGCCTTGAGCTTGAAGCCCAGTAGGTCTGTGGCCCTCAGGGCCAGAGCCATGCTTTCAAGGCAGGGAAGCGGCCTGCAAGCTGAGTGGGAGTGGGGGAGGGGAGGGAGACAGCTGAAGCCTAGTCCAGAAGGGCGGCGATGGAAGAGCTGCAGCTGGGTCAGAGCCTGCAGGGAGGGCGGGGCCTTCACTGAGGACCCCCCCCCCCCCCCCCCCGAGGCCAGCCCTAGGCCCCGGCGGTCGCGCATGCGCCCTTGGCCTGTGCGGTGTGTGGGGGGTTGAACCCAAGCCCGCAGGGCTCCCGGAGCGGCCAGAGAAAGAAGGGCCCATGGAGAGGTAGGCGAGGTGGGCAGGGGGCGCCACCTTACTCTCCTCAGCTCCCTGAGGGAGAGAGAGAGAGACAGAGACAGAGAGAGAGATCCCTGACCTCTGAGTCTCTGCCTCCACCGCTGGCTGGTGCCAACTCACGCGCCATCCCACTTCCAGCCATCACCCCCACGCCTGCCCCGGGGCCAGCCCCACCACAGACAGGCCGGTTGGTTCCTGCTCACCTCTGTGCCGTCCCTTCCCGACCTGTCAACAGTGCAAGGGATAAGCTTCAGACAAGTCTTTCCATGTCCCTCTGCATGACAATAGACTTCCTCCCCTCTCCCATTCCACAGGCCCACCCGGGACATCCACCTTTGTCATTAGCTCAGGAGAGGATGCAAGATGAGAATCTCTGCTATTGTGTGGGGAGACTCAGTTTCCCGGGTTTCCCCCATGGACACATGTTCTTCAGCTGGGTCTGATTTTCTCCAGACAAGCTGTCTTGGGAAGGATTTGGCCAGCCCTAAGAACCTGAAGGGAAAGGGCGGAGGGGGGTTCTCTCTCTGCCCCCGACAGCCCCGAGCTGCGTCGGTCCCTCAGACCTGGCCAGGGGCATCCCATCCCCCGGCGCCCTTCCCCGGGGCATCCAAGGGCAGGCTCGGCGCCAGCCCCACCCCGCTCGCCACTGCCCGACCATCGTCCTCCCTCGGGGGGCCTGGGCAGGACAGGGACCCGGCTGTGGGAGGCCTCCAGATCTCAGGCCTGGCACACCGTTTACCAGGCTGCTTCCTCCTCTGACGGGGGCCCAGCACACGCCCCAGGAGACTTGGCAGCCGCCCCCAGGGCTCTAGCCTCTGGAACTCGTCCCCTTGGAAGGGGCCTGGCCCAGGTGCCAGGTTCGGCTGGTCGGCCAGCCTCCTTTGGAGAAAGCAGGCAAGCCGAGCCAGGCTTGCAGTGGCCCTGGCGTGACACCTGCCACCTCAGGCAGAGGGCCTCCCGCGTGCCCTCCATGGCGGGTTTCTCCCCGGAGCCGTGGCCTGGGCACTAGGAAGGCCGGGCCTCCCCGACTCCCGGGAGGAGGGGCTAGCCCACTTGCGCCCTGGCCCCCAAACCCTCTGGTGCCATCTGCCTGTCTCGGCACTTCTGACTCCACAGAGCCTTTCCTACATCTGGGCTGCCTGCCGTGGCAAAGTGCAGGCGTGGGGTGAGGCCATGGTTTTGTCTTTCCAGGAAAAAATGAGCCCCTGGCCGAAGCAGCAGGCCCAGGCAGAGCCTTGAGCTTGAAGCCCAGTAGGTCTGTGGCCCTCAGGGCCAGAGCCATGCTTTCAAGGCAGGGAAGCGGCCTGCAAGCTGAGTGGGAGTGGGGGAGGGGAGGGAGACAGCTGAAGCCGAGTCCAGAAGGGCGGCGATGGAAGAGCTGCAGCTGGGTCAGAGCCTGGAGGGAGGGCGGGGGCCTTCACTGAGGACCCCCCCCCCCCCCCCGAGGCCAGCCCTAGGCCCCGGCGGTCGCGCATGCGCCCTTGGCCTGTGCGGTGTGTGGGGGGTTGAACCCAAGCCCGCAGGGCTCCCGGAGCGGCCAGAGAAAGAAGGGCCCATGGAGAGGTAGGCGAGGTGGGCAGGGGGCGCCACCTTACTCTCCTCAGCTCCCTGAGGGAGAGAGAGAGAGACAGAGACAGAGAGAGAGATCCCTGACCTCTGAGTCTCTGCCTCCACCGCTGGCTGGTGCCAACTCACGCGCCATCCCACTTCCAGCCATCACCCCCACGCCTGCCCCGGGGCCAGCCCCACCACAGACAGGCCGGTTGGTTCCTGCTCACCTCTGTGCCGTCCCTTCCCGACCTGTCAACAGTGCAAGGGATAAGCTTCAGACAAGTCTTTCCATGTCCCTCTGCATGACAATAGACTTCCTCCCATCTCCCATTCCACAGGCCCACCCGGGACATCCACCTTTGTCATTAGCTCAGGAGAGGATGCAAGATGAGAATCTCTGCTATTGTGTGGGGAGACTCAGTTTCCCGGGTTTCCCCCATGGACACATGTTCTTCAGCTGGGTCTGATTTTCTCCAGACAAGCTGTCTTGGGAAGGATTTGGCCAGCCCTAAGAACCTGAAGGGAAAGGGCGGAGGGGGGTTCTCTCTCTGCCCCCGACAGCCCCGAGCTGGGTCGGTCCCTCAGACCTGGCCAGGGGCATCCCATCCCCCGGCGCCCTTCCCTGGGGCATCCAAGGGCAGGCTCGGCGCCAGCCCCACCCCGCTCGCCACTGCCCGACCATCGTCCTCCCTCGGGGGGCCTGGGCGGGACAGGGACCCGGCTGTGGGAGGCCTCCAGATCTCAGGCCTGGCACACCATTTACCAGGCTGCTTCCTCCTCTGACGGGGGCCCAGCACACGCCCCAGGAGACTTGGCAGCCGCCCCCAGGGCTCTAGCCTCTGGAACTCGTCCCCTTGGAAGGGGCCTGGCCCAGGTGCCAGGTTCGGCTGGTCGGCCAGCCTCCTTTGGAGAAGCAGGCAAGCCGAACCAGGCTTGCAGTGGCCCTGGCGTGACACCTGCCACCTCAGGCAGAGGGCCTCCCGCGTGCCCTCCATGGCGGGTTTCTCCCCGGAGCCGTGGCCTGGGCACAAGGAAGGCCGGGCCTTCCCGACTCCCGGGAGGAGGGGCTAGCCCAGTTGCGCCCTGGCCCCCAAACCCTCTGGTGCCATCTGCCTGTCTCGGCACTTCTGACTCCACAGAGCCTTTCCTACATCTGGGCTGCCTGCCGTGGCAAAGTGCAGGCGTGGGGTGAGGCCATGGTTTTGTCTTTCCAGGAAAAAATGAGCCCCTGGCCGAAGCAGCAGGCCCAGGCAGAGCCTTGAGGTTGAAGCCCAGTAGGTCTGTGGCCCTCAGGGCCAGAGCCATGCTTTCAAGGCAGGGAAGCGGCCTGCAAGCTGAGTGGGAGTGGGGGAGGGGAGGGAGACAGCTGAAGCCGAGTCCAGAAGGGCGGCGATGGAAGAGCTGCAGCTGGGTCAGAGCCTGCAGGGAGGGCGGGGCCTTCACTGAGGACCCCCCCCCCCCCCAGGCCAGCCCTAGGCCCCGGCGGTCGCGCATGCGCCCTTGGCCTGTGCGGTGTGTGGGGGGTTGAACCCAAGCCCGCAGGGCTCCCGGAGCGGCCAGAGAAAGAAGGGCCCATGGAGAGGTAGGCGAGGTGGGCAGGGGGCGCCACCTTACTCTCCTCAGCTCCCTGAGGGAGAGAGAGAGAGACAGAGACAGAGAGAGAGATCCCTGACCTCTGAGTCTCTGCCTCCACCGCTGGCTGGTGCCAACTCACGCGCCATCCCACTTCCAGCCATCACCCCCACGCCTGCCCCGGGGCCAGCCCCACCACAGACAGGCCGGTTGGTTCCTGCTCACCTCTGTGCCGTCCCTTCCCGACCTGACCCCAGTGCAGGGGATAAGCTTCAGACAAGTCTTTCCATGTCCCTCTGCATGACAATAGACTTCCTCCCCTCTCCCATTCCACAGGCCCACCCGGGACATCCACCTTTGTCATTAGCTCAGGAGAGGATGCAAGATGAGAATCTCTGCTATTGTGTGGGGAGACTCAGTTTCCGGGTTTCCCCCATGGACACATGTTCTTCAGCTGGGTCTGATTTTCTCCAGACAAGCTGTCTTGGGAAGGATTTGGCCAGCCCTAAGAACCTGAAGGGAAAGGGCGGAGGGGGGTTCTCTCTCTGCCCCCGACAGCCCCGAGCTGGGTCGGTCCCTCAGACCTGGCCAGGGGCATCCCATCCCCCGGCGCCCTTCCCCGGGGCATCCAAGGGCAGGCTCGGCGCCAGCCCCACCCCGCTCGCCACTGCCCGACCATCGTCCTCCCTCGGGGGGCCTGGGCAGGACAGGGACCCGGCTGTGGGAGGCCTCCAGATCTCAGGCCTGGCACACCGTTTACCAGGCTGCTTCCTCCTCTGACGGGGGCCCAGCACACGCCCCAGGAGACTTGGCAGCCGCCCCCAGGGCTCTAGCCTCTGGAACTCGTCCCCTTGGAAGGGGCCTGGCCCAGGTGCCAGGTTCGGCTGGTCGGCCAGCCTCCTTTGGAGAAAGCAGGCAAGCCGAGCCAGGCTCGCAGTGGCCCTGGCGTGACACCTGCCACCTCAGGCAGAGGGCCTCCTGCGTGCCCTCCATGGCGGGTTTCTCCCCGGAGCCGTGGCCTGGGCACTAGGAAGGCCGGGCCTCCCCGACTCCCGGGAGGAGGGGCTAGCCCAGTTGCGCCCTGGCCCCCAAACCCTCTGGTGCCATCTGCCTGTCTCGGCACTTCTGACTCCACAGAGCCTTTCCTACATCTGGGCTGCCTGCCGTGGCAAAGTGCAGGCGTGGGGTGAGGCCATGGTTTTGTCGTTCCAGGAAAAAATGAGCCCCTGGCCGAAGCAGCAGGCCCAGGCAGAGCCTTGAGCTTGAAGCCCAGTAGGTCTGTGGCCCTCAGGGCCAGAGCCATGCTTTCAAGGCAGGGAAGCGGCCTGCAAGCTGAGTGGGAGTGGGGGAGGGGAGGGAGACAGCTGAAGCCGAGTCCAGAAGGGCGGCGATGGAAGAGCTGCAGCTGGGTCAGAGCCTGCAGGGAGGGCGGGGCCTTCACTGAGGACCCCCCCCCCGAGGCCAGCCCTAGGCCCCGGCGGTCACGCATGCGCCCTTGGCCTGTGCGGTGTGTGGGGGGTTGAACCCAAGCCCGCAGTGCTCCCGGAGCGGCCAGAGAAAGAAGGGCCCATGGAGAGGTAGGCGAGGTGGGCAGGGGGCGCCACCTTACTCTCCTCAGCTCCCTGAGGGAGAGAGAGAGAGACAGAGACAGAGAGAGAGATCCCTGACCTCTGAGTCTCTGCCTCCACCGCTGGCTGGTGCCAACTCACGCGCCATCCCACTTCCAGCCATCACCCCCACGCCTGCCCCGGGGCCAGCCCCACCACAGACAGGCCGGTTGGTTCCTGCTCACCTCTGTGCCGTCCCTTCCCGACCTGACCCCAGTGCAGGGGATAAGCTTCAGACAAGTCTTTCCATGTCCCTCTGCATGACAATAGACTTCCTCCCCTCTCCCATTCCACAGGCCCACCCGGGACATCCACCTTTGTCATTAGCTCAGGAGAGGATGCAAGATGAGAATCTCTGCTATTGTGTGGGGAGACTCAGTTTCCCGGGTTTCCCCCATGGACACATGTTCTTCAGCTGGGTCTGATTTTCTCCAGACAAGCTGTCTTGGGAAGGATTTGGCCAGCCCTAAGAACCTGAAGGGAAAGGGCGGAGGGGGGTTCTCTCTCTGCCCCCGACAGCCCCGAGCTGGGTCGGTCCCTCAGACCTGGCCAGGGGCATCCCATCCCCCGGCGCACTTCCCCGGGGCATCCAAGGGCAGGCTCGGCGCCAGCCCCACCCCGCTCGCCACTGCCCGACCAATCGTCCTCCCTCGGGGGGCCTGGGCAGGACAGGGACCCGGCTGTGGGAGGCCTCCAGATCTCAGGCCTGGCACACCGTTTACCAGGCTGCTTCCTCCTCTGACGGGGGCCCAGCACACGCCCCAGGAGACTTGGCAGCCGCCCCCAGGGCTCTAGCCTCTGGAACTCGTCCCCTTGGAAGGGGCCTGGGCCAGGTGCCAGGTTCGGCTGGTCGGCCAGCCTCCATTGGAGAAAGCAGGCAAGCCGAGCCAGGCTTGCAGTGGCCCTGGCGTGACACCTGCCACCTCAGGCAGAGGGCCTCCTGCGTGCCCTCCATGGCGGGTTTCTCCCCGGAGCCGTGGCCTGGGCACTAGGAAGGCCGGGCCTCCCCGACTCCCGGGAGGAGGGGCTAGCCCAGTTGCGCCCTGGCCCCCAAACCCTCTGGTGCCATCTGCCTGTCTCGGCACTTCTGACTCCACAGAGCCTTTCCTACATCTGGGCTGCCTGCCGTGGCAAAGTGCAGGCGTGGGGTGAGGCCATGGTTTTGTCGTTCCAGGAAAAAATGAGCCCCTGGCCGAAGCAGCAGGCCCAGGCAGAGCCTTGAGCTTGAAGCCCAGTAGGTCTGTGGCCCTCAGGGCCAGAGCCATGCTTTCAAGGCAGGGAAGCGGCCTGCAAGCTGAGTGGGAGTGGGGGAGGGGAGGGAGACAGCTGACGCCAAGTCCAGAAGGGCGGCGATGGAAGAGCTGCAGCTGGGTCAGAGCCTGGAGGGAGGGCGGTGCCTTCACTGAGGACCCCCCCCCCCCCCGAGGCCAGCCCTAGGCCCCGGCGGTCACGCATGCGCCCTTGGCCTGTGCGGTGTGTGGGGGGTTGAACCCAAGCCCGCAGGGCTCCCGGAGCGGCCAGAGAAAGAAGGGCCCATGGAGAGGTAGGCGAGGTGGGCAGGGGGCGCCACCTTACTCTCCTCAGCTCCCTGAGGGAGAGAGAGAGAGACAGAGACAGAGAGAGAGATCCCTGACCTCTGAGTCTCTGCCTCCACCGCTGGCTGGTGCCAACTCACGCGCCATCCCACTTCCAGCCATCACCCCCACGCCTGCCCCGGGGCCAGCCCCACCACAGACAGGCCGGTTGGTTCCTGCTCACCTCTGTGCCGTCCCTTCCCGACCTGACCCCAGTGCAGGGGATAAGCTTCAGACAAGTCTTTCCATGTCCCTCTGCATGACAATAGACTTCCTCCCCTCTCCCATTCCACAGGCCCACCCGGGACATCCACCTTTGTCATTAGCTCAGGAGAGGATGCAAGATGAGAATCTCTGCTATTGTGTGGGGAGACTCAGTTTCCCGGGTTTCCCCCATGGACACATGTTCTTCAGCTGGGTCTGATTTTCTCCAGACAAGCTGTCTTGGGAAGGATTTGGCCAGCCCTAAGAACCTGAAGGGAAAGGGCGGAGGGGGGTTCTCTCTCTGCCCCCGACAGCCCCGAGCTGGGTCGGTCCCTCAGACCTGGCCAGGGGCATCCCATCCCCCGGCGCACTTCCCCGGGGCATCCAAGGGCAGGCTCGGCGCCAGCCCCACCCCGCTCGCCACTGCCCGACCATCGTCCTCCCTCGGGGGGCCTGGGCAGGACAGGGACCCGGCTGTGGGAGGCCTCCAGATCTCAGGCCTGGCACACCGTTTACCAGGCTGCTTCCTCCTCTGACGGGGGCCCAGCACACGCCCCAGGAGACTTGGCAGCCGCCCCCAGGGCTCTAGCCTCTGGAACTCGTCCCCTTGGAAGGGGCCTGGCCCAGGTGCCAGGTTCGGCTGGTCGGCCAGCCTCCATTGGAGAAAGCAGGCAAGCCGAGCCAGGCTTGCAGTGGCCCTGGCGTGACACCTGCCACCTCAGGCAGAGGGCCTCCTGCGTGCCCTCCATGGCGGGTTTCTCCCCGGAGCCGTGGCCTGGGCACTAGGAAGGCCGGGCCTCCCCGACTCCCGGGAGGAGGGGCTAGCCCAGTTGCGCCCTGGCCCCCAAACCCTCTGGTGCCATCTGCCTGTCTCGGCACTTCTGACTCCACAGAGCCTTTCCTACATCTGGGCTGCCTGCCGTGGCAAAGTGCAGGCGTGGGGTGAGGCCATGGTTTTGTCGTTCCAGGAAAAAATGAGCCCCTGGCCGAAGCAGCAGGCCCAGGCAGAGCCTTGAGCTTGAAGCCCAGTAGGTCTGTGGCCCTCAGGGCCAGAGCCATGCTTTCAAGGCAGGGAAGCGGCCTGCAAGCTGAGTGGGAGTGGGGGAGGGGAGGGAGACAGCTGAAGCCGAGTCCAGAAGGGCGGCGACGGAAGAGCTGCAGCTGGGTCAGAGCCTGGAGGGAGGGCGGGGCCTTCACTGAGGACCCCCCCCCCCCCCCCGAGGCCAGCCCTAGGCCCCGGCGGTCACGCATGCGCCCTTGGCCTGTGCGGTGTGTGGGGGGTTGAACCCAAGCCCGCAGGGCTCCCGGAGCGGCCAGAGAAAGAAGGGCCCATGGAGAGGTAGGCGAGGTGGGCAGGGGGCGCCACCTTACTCTCCTCAGCTCCCTGAGGGAGAGAGAGAGAGACAGAGACAGAGAGAGAGATCCCTGACCTCTGAGTCTCTGCCTCCACCGCTGGCTGGTGCCAACTCACGCGCCATCCCACTTCCAGCCATCACCCCCACGCCTGCCCCGGGGCCAGCCCCACCACAGACAGGCCGGTTGGTTCCTGCTCACCTCTGTGCCGTCCCTTCCCGACCTGACCCCAGTGCAGGGGATAAGCTTCAGACAAGTCTTTCCATGTCCCTCTGCATGACAATAGACTTCCTCCCCTCTCCCATTCCACAGGCCCACCCGGGACATCCACCTTTGTCATTAGCTCAGGAGAGGATGCAAGATGAGAATCTCTGCTATTGTGTGGGGAGACTCAGTTTCCCGGGTTTCCCCCATGGACACATGTTCTTCAGCTGGGTCTGATTTTCTCCAGACAAGCTGTCTTGGGAAGGATTTGGCCAGCCCTAAGAACCTGAAGGGAAAGGGCGGAGGGGGGTTCTCTCTCTGCCCCCGACAGCCCCGAGCTGGGTCGGTCCCTCAGACCTGGCCAGGGGCATCCCATCCCCCGGCGCCCTTCCCCGGGGCATCCAAGGGCAGGCTCGGCGCCAGCCCCACCCCGCTCGCCACTGCCCGACCATCGTCCTCCCTCGGGGGGCCTGGGCAGGACAGGGACCCGGCTGTGGGAGGCCTCCAGATCTCAGGCCTGGCACACCGTTTACCAGGCTGCTTCCTCCTCTGACGGGGGCCCAGCACACGCCCCAGGAGACTTGGCAGCCGCCCCCAGGGCTCTAGCCTCTGGAACTCGTCCCCTTGGAAGGGGCCTGGCCCAGGTGCCAGGTTCGGCTGGTCGGCCAGCCTCCTTTGGAGAAAGCAGGCAAGCCGAGCCAGGCTCGCAGTTGCCCTGGCGTGACACCTGCCACCTCAGGCAGAGGGCCTCCTGCGTGCCCTCCATGGCGGGTTTCTCCCCGGAGCCGTGGCCTGGGCACTAGGAAGGCCGGGCCTCCCCGACTCCCGGGAGGAGGGGCTAGCCCAGTTGCGCCCTGGCCCCCAAACCCTCTGGTGCCATCTGCCTGTCTCGGCACTTCTGACTCCACAGAGCCTTTCCTACATCTGGGCTGCCTGCCGTGGCAAAGTGCAGGCGTGGGGTGAGGCCATGGTTTTGTCGTTCCAGGAAAAAATGAGCCCCTGGCCGAAGCAGCAGGCCCAGGCAGAGCCTTGAGCTTGAAGCCCAGTAGGTCTGTGGCCCTCAGGGCCAGAGCCATGCTTTCAAGGCAGGGAAGCGGCCTGCAAGCTGAGTGGGAGTGGGGGAGGGGAGGGAGACAGCTGAAGCCGAGTCCAGAAGGGCGGCGATGGAAGAGCTGCAGCTGGGTCAGAGCCTGCAGTGAGGGCGGGGCCTTCACTGAGGACCCCCCCCCCGAGGCCAGCCCTAGGCCCCGGCGGTCACGCATGCGCCCTTGGCCTGTGCGGTGTGTGGGGGGTTGAACCCAAGCCCGCAGGGCTCCCGGAGCGGCCAGAGAAAGAAGGGCCCATGGAGAGGTAGGCGAGGTGGGCAGGGGGCGCCACCTTACTCTCCTCAGCTCCCTGAGGGAGAGAGAGAGAGACAGAGACAGAGAGAGAGATCCCTGACCTCTGAGTCTCTGCCTCCACCGCTGGCTGGTGCCAACTCACGCGCCATCCCACTTCCAGCCATCACCCCCACGCCTGCCCCGGGGCCAGCCCCACCACAGACAGGCCGGTTGGTTCCTGCTCACCTCTGTGCCGTCCCTTCCCGACCTGACCCCAGTGCAGGGGATAAGCTTCAGACAAGTCTTTCCATGTCCCTCTGCATGACAATAGACTTCCTCCCCTCTCCCATTCCACAGGCCCACCCGGGACATCCACCTTTGTCATTAGCTCAGGAGAGGATGCAAGATGAGAATCTCTGCTATTGTGTGGGGAGACTCAGTTTCCCGGGTTTCCCCCATGGACACATGTTCTTCAGCTGGGTCTGATTTTCTCCAGACAAGCTGTCTTGGGAAGGATTTGGCCAGCCCTAAGAACCTGAAGGGAAAGGGCGGAGGGGGGTTCTCTCTCTGCCCCCGACAGCCCCGAGCTGGGTCGGTCCCTCAGACCTGGCCAGGGGCATCCCATCCCCCGGCGCACTTCCCCGGGGCATCCAAGGGCAGGCTCGGCGCCAGCCCCACCCCGCTCGCCACTGCCCGACCATCGTCCTCCCTCGGGGGGCCTGGGCAGGACAGGGACCCGGCTGTGGGAGGCCTCCAGATCTCAGGCCTGGCACACCGTTTACCAGGCTGCTTCCTCCTCTGACGGGGGCCCAGCACACGCCCCAGGAGACTTGGCAGCCGCCCCCAGGGCTCTAGCCTCTGGAACTCGTCCCCTTGGAAGGGGCCTGGCCCAGGTGCCAGGTTCGGCTGGTCGGCCAGCCTCCATTGGAGAAAGCAGGCAAGCCGAGCCAGGCTTGCAGTGGCCCTGGCGTGACACCTGCCACCTCAGGCAGAGGGCCTCCTGCGTGCCCTCCATGGCGGGTTTCTCCCCGGAGCCGTGGCCTGGGCACTAGGAAGGCCGGGCCTCCCCGACTCCCGGGAGGAGGGGCTAGCCCAGTTGCGCCCTGGCCCCCAAACCCTCTGGTGCCATCTGCCTGTCTCGGCACTTCTGACTCCACAGAGCCTTTCCTACATCTGGGCTGCCTGCCGTGGCAAAGTGCAGGCGTGGGGTGAGGCCATGGTTTTGTCGTTCCAGGAAAAAATGAGCCCCTGGCCGAAGCAGCAGGCCCAGGCAGAGCCTTGAGCTTGAAGCCCAGTAGGTCTGTGGCCCTCAGGGCCAGAGCCATGCTTTCAAGGCAGGGAAGCGGCCTGCAAGCTGAGTGGGAGTGGGGGAGGGGAGGGAGACAGCTGAAGCCGAGTCCAGAAGGGCGGCGACGGAAGAGCTGCAGCTGGGTCAGAGCCTGGAGGGAGGGCGGGGCCTTCACTGAGGACCCCCCCCCCCCCGAGGCCAGCCCTAGGCCCCGGCGGTCACGCATGCGCCCTTGGCCTGTGCGGTGTGTGGGGGGTTGAACCCAAGCCCGCAGGGCTCCCGGAGCGGCCAGAGAAAGAAGGGCCCATGGAGAGGTAGGCGAGGTGGGCAGGGGGCGCCACCTTACTCTCCTCAGCTCCCTGAGGGAGAGAGAGAGAGACAGAGACAGAGAGAGAGATCCCTGACCTCTGAGTCTCTGCCTCCACCGCTGGCTGGTGCCAACTCACGCGCCATCCCACTTCCAGCCATCACCCCCACGCCTGCCCCGGGGCCAGCCCCACCACAGACAGGCCGGTTGGTTCCTGCTCACCTCTGTGCCGTCCCTTCCCGACCTGACCCCAGTGCAGGGGATAAGCTTCAGACAAGTCTTT